>NW_015506347.1:20427-49106 GCF_001515645.1 Sinocyclocheilus grahami | reverse complement strand
TATATATATATATATATATATATATATATATATAAAATGTATTCTTATTATAATTTTTTTTATCATATTGCCATCTTAAATAATAGTCACTTGCATAAGTAACTACTTTCTTAAATGGGTGCAGCAG
The DNA here is from genome assembly GCF_001515645.1 of Sinocyclocheilus grahami. Lineage (NCBI taxonomy): Eukaryota > Metazoa > Chordata > Actinopteri > Cypriniformes > Cyprinidae > Sinocyclocheilus > Sinocyclocheilus grahami. The sequence continues at coordinate 48,979 of NW_015506347.1, read as the reverse complement.
TACTTTAAATTTCAACACTGCCACAAATACACTGTGTTGCATTGCTTTGCTCCAGTAATTACAAAACGTGTCTATATATCACCTGAGGCAATATAAATGATCATAAGTATAAAATACATTTCATAAATAGATAAGTCATTTGATGAGTTGATCTGAATAATATGCCCATGGCAACAGAATTGCACCCCGTGCTCATTGGTTTTATTCATAATGGGTACATTAAAGCTCAAATGTCTTCTCTAGTGAAAAACTCGTTAACCCCCGTCGACGTGAGAATCATTCCATGGCAAATACGAATGCGATGACAACAAATGCTCTGAAGCTGGACTGGGAAAAGAGCTGCTATTAAGGCTCGGTGTTGTCAAAGCTGGTTGTGGTTTAAGATTTAAAAGGTCTTTGAAAGTGAAAATCTCTCCTCCTCCAACCCGTAAAATGGGTCATTGCAATGCAGCTCTCACTTGTCACGTTGACGCATTCCTGCGTTCCGACAACAACCCAAGATTGATATCTCTCGACCTTGCCGTGTTAGCGCTGTGCCAGGAGCCGGTTGCTGTTTTTAGTATTTTTTTAGAATGAATGAGGGTGGGGGACGGAGGGGTATGGCAATGCTTGCCGCCCAGTTCCCTGGCCTCCTAATTAGGGAGTAGAGTTCTGATAACCCTGATGGATTAGTGTGGATTGAGGGGAGAGAGAGAGCAGTTGGAAAGAGCCAGTCGCCTAGATTCACATTCAGCACAAGGTCACCTCATAACCCAGCACATGAATGGACAGAGCTGGTGCTGACACACTGAACAAAAGCGCGTGTGTGTGCGTGTGCGATTTGGTAATGCCAAAAGTCAAATTGCACCTATAAATTAAGCATAATAGACCTTTTAAGATGTTAATATTTAAGCAAACAGTATTGACAAGAAAACCTCTCACTGCTATTAATTAAATTCATATTCATTCTTTAGTATTAAATATTTATTTGAATGATTACTTGGAGGGAAAAGTTACATGTCATTGTTTTAATTTAATTTGTTAATGTTTAATTTCAAAGAGGATGTTTAATAGTGTATTAATAATAGTTTTTGCTGATATCGAGCATCACACAGTTTCACTGGTATTGGCTATACTGAACAATGGTTCTTTTGTTCTCTCTCTCTGTATTTTTTCTTTATCTCTTCTTTCTCTTCTCTTGCTTTTTCCCTTGCGGTTGAGAATGACAGACTTATCTATAAGGATCTGCAACTAAATACAGCCGTGTGGTCCCTCTGGGCTGAGTGACTTTACTGTAAACCAATCTTGCTTGGGTCTCGGCAGGAATGGGCTCCATTATCACAATCTGTCCTGACTGAAATGCCCTGAGAGCAGAAAGCTCAACAACACAAGTGGTCAATTGGCGTTTGATAAGGGAGAAGATATTCTCTCAAACGCTTATCAGAATTCCTACCTGATTCCAACTCAAAGAAGAGTTACAGTGTATAAACAAAACAAATAGCAAAAGTTTTTCAAAATTTTGCTTATAATTCACAGAGCTTATGTCATTTATGCTAGTTTGAATATATTCCCAGATATCTTCTTAAGAAGCTATAACCTTCAGGATGATTGGCTTCTACTAACTGGTTCCCCTAATCTTCTACGGAGCAGGTGTAGGGAAAGTGGATGCTTTAGTCTCACTCTCTGATGGCACATCAGTGGATCATTCACAGACAGTCTTTCACACATATTGCACACAAAATGGCACAACATTTCTCATCATTCTGAACTCCAATCTGATTGGCTGGTTTCTGCTTGGTTGGCAATCACAGGTTCTTATTGGTAACAAAAACGTTGTTTATAGTATCAGGTTGATGCAGCGAACACTTCTAGAAGAGCTTGTTTCTAAATTTGCTAAAGCTTTATGCAGGGTTAGTAAAGATTTGTTTTTATTTATTTATTAGTTTTTACTTTTTACTTTTCAATCTCATTGTTAGTTTTAGTTTAGTTTTAGTATTTTGGAGATGTCTAGTTTTAGATCACTTTTTAGTTTTTACTTTAGAGTTGTCTATTTTAAGGCTGTCAAAGTTACTGCACCAACAGGTGTGATTTATATTTAACGGTGTTAAATGCCTCATCAAAGTCCAGTATTATTGCTAACTAGTAGCATTTTCATGTTTAATGCAGGCAGGTTGTTTATAGTACACCAGGTATCATAAACCAAAATTCTAATTAATTTGTGGCTATTTATATTTTAGTTGAGTTGATTTTGGAGTCAGGGAAGTGTATTTAATTTCAGTTGGCATGTCCAAACCATAGACTGTAAAAAAACATGGACGAAGTGTCTGTGACGTCACCCATAGGTTTCTGAAGAGCATTTTTGAAGCCTAAAGTGGGAGGAGCGGGCCGTCGCCATCTTGGCTGTGTGTCACTGCGTGTCACTCTCGGATAATCGAAAATGGGCAAAGAGGCGGGACGAGGGTGGAGGGTGGTTGCTGAAACCACGCCTGCCTAGCTCGACGGTGGTGACAGCAGCGGCAATCCACCTGTCACTCAAGTGGCCACGCCCTTAATTATGCAGAACTTTAAGGCTTAATATAATTTAAACGTATGAGTTATAAAAAAATGTCACCCCCTCACAGTTAAAATTAGCTATATAGACCAAAACCAATTTTTGTACCAGGCTGTAAACATATATATATTTTTTCTGCTGTAAAGTTGGGCATTTTAACATGGGGGGTCTATGGGATTGACTCCCTTTTAGAGCCAGTCTCTAGCGGCCAGTCAATGAATTGCAGTTTAAGTCACTTCCGTGTTGGTTTCAAGAGAGAGACCGGAAGGCTGCTGCTTGGTCCAAACTGGTCAGTAATTGGTGCGAGCTGGTCATTAGCTAGTTGACCAACTTCCATGTTTCAAAAACCAGCTTGAACACCAGCCTGGGCCAGTTAATGACCAGCTTAGACCAGCTTGTGTCCACCTCCTATGCCATGTTTGTGAGCACCTGCATGGGTGGGCGGGGGAAGTCTCAGGACTATGGGTTGAACATATAGGAGAGGTTGTCATGGTGTGTGCGAATGCAGGGAAGAGGCGAGGAAGGTCATTACTAACCAGCTTATTGACCCACCAACTTGCTTGTGCTTCACGCACTGTAGGGCTGTTACTGACACTCATACATCAGTGCTTATGAAATAGCCTTGTCGAAAAGACACGTTTGTTAGGAGGTGTTCTCATTAATCAGAGGAAGTGTCCACTGCAAAATCGGCATGCTGGATCAAAGGTAATTACCAGTTACGCTGAAATTTACGAGCTGAAGGTAGCTCACGAATGCTCATCTATATTGAAGAGAAACTTAATTGAAAAAAACAACTGAAGGGCTGCAAACTGAGTTTTTAATTAAACGTGGTCATCCCTTCATGGCTCCAAGTTGTGCCAATGCTCAAGTAAGAATTGAATTACTTAAAAGAAGAGAACAAGAGTGATAGTCCGTTTGCCGAACCTCTGTACTGTGCCGTTTGTGACATCGCCACCGCTGCTGTCCCACAGAGGTGAATGACCCGTGCCTAATTACCACTGCCACTGAGACTCCAAGGGGAGGAGAAACTAGCAGTCAGAGGAGTGCAAGAACAATTAAATGCGTGCCCCAAGGGTCCTTGCAATTCTCTTTTGAAGCAATTTCTCATTTTCACTCAATTACAGGGCTTGAAATGGAGAACTTGAGCATGAAAGTTGGTAAGCTTGCATGTTTTTGTGCAGAAACCCACTTGATGAAGAGGCCAAACTGGATGAAAACTTATTGGAGAAATCACTTCCAAATAGGCCACACGTGATAACTTCTGCTGTTTCGCAGAATGCTGAGAGAAATTAACTGAAAAAGGGATTTGAAACTCAAAATAGGCAAATCCAGTTTGATGGCAATCAAAATGCAGAATTTTTGCTAAATTAGATTTTGATTTATCTTCGAGGCATCCGTGTGGACACCAGATGACAAAAAGCGTTTGTTTCTAATTAGCTAATCATTCTGGCGGGTTTGTTTTTGGCTTCTTACTAATAAAAGCTTAAAACATCAAATGAAAAGAGGTGTCATTTTTGCTCCTTGTAGTTCATATCTTCGTGGTATGATTTTATCTATTTATTCATTGTATTTTTTTTTACACAGTATGGTGTTATGAATTTATTCTTGTAACCGCATCTTATAATTAATCCTTATGCAGACAGACCATATTCAAAGTAAACTGCTCATCTCATTAACTTGAAATCCCATCTGAACGGAAAGGAGTAAGGAGCAAAATGTGTTTAATGCTTAGCTGTCCGTCACGTTACTGTTAGCCGTTTTATTATTTTTCCATAGTGGCGATTTGGCGGTGTGAGGGAAGTGCTTTCTTTTTGCTCTGGTTCTGCCTGTAGTGCTGTCAGTAGCAAGCGGTACAGGGGCCTGTGAGCGAGCTGATACATTCAGCGAGTAGACAGACATGTCTGAACCTTTTCTTCTTCGCCTGTCACTACTGCAGCAAGAGCAGTTCATCCTCGTACACACAAACCACTCCGCACCAGCTCCCTCCAGCTCGCTTCTCATTAACTGGGAATAATTTTTGGGGCCTGAAGACTTCTACTCTTTTGCATGCTGCCTGTTTTTTCCATACATCTTTTGGGGCCGTATGAATACGTGTGGAAATCTGGGCTCAGATATTTAATTATACATTAAACTTCCTTTTAAATTACATTCCCTACCGAGCTCCTCACTCCTGGTTCAGGGGTTACATATTCATTGTTTCCAGTTCACTAGTCCCCTTTTGCAGAACTTTCCATCACAGCCTTGTAGCTGCGGTTCATATCAGTATTATGACTGCTAGGCATGGATCTGAACGTGTTTTCTCTTCACCTTGGATCGAAAGGTAGTGGGACAAATCACCTGCTGAAAGTGCTATTCCCTGAAAGCTCCAAATCTGTTCCTGCCTGCGGCCTAAGATGCTTGGATAGGCTCCAGCATCCCCGCAGGACAAGCGGTTTGGAAAATGGAAAGATGGATGAATGGACCACATCTGTATTACTACAATACTCAGTTCTGCAGTGTTTCAAAACTACAAAACAAATTAAAATAAGATGAAAATCAATGAAAAGTGAATTTGTTGGAAAACATTTTTTTTACCATTAGTAAATGTAATGCTGGATTATTTTGTTTGATTTCGCACTGTTAGGGCCTGTTCACACCAGGGGTGATAACCGTAATGATAACAATAAAGATGTAATAAAAGTCATTCTAAATTTAAAAGAACAGTCCACACCACAGTTATGTAATGACACAGAGGAACAATATATTTAGAATCACTTTCAAAACTTTTTTTTCCCCAGCTGGTGAATGATAAAAACATTAGCAGCCGATAAGAATAGCTCTTGCTTTAAAGAGCTTCGGCATTTATAGTGGCAGACGACATAACTGCAGTATGCTTAAAATAAACAGAGCATTATCGTGCATTGGTGTGAATGCTATTGGATGAGTCAAATTTTTGAACAAACGTTTCAGTGGCAGTGAAATGTACAGCAAAAACAAGTAATAATTAAACATCCTAATTCTTTTCTCAGGCACTGAAAGCTAGTGTATGAGTTTCGATGACCTTGTTAATATTGTATTAAAATTTTAATTGATTATTGAATCATTCATAATTAATATGGTAAGCAGTGAGGCAGTTTATAATTAGTTGTTTGTTGCGAAACACTAGCCTAGCTTTAGCGTTCTACAGCAGTACGGTTTCACACAGAATTTTATAACCCAATTCTAAAAGTGGTACTAACTTTCTTTTAAAAGTGTTAAAACTTTACCCAGGATTTACAAAGATGTTCTGTGCAATGTGAAAAATCCTGTTTATTATCATTCATCATTAGCATTAGAACATCCATTCACATTAGCTTGAACTTTAGCTTGATTTGAGCTAAATAATCATTTTTTTAAACCATTTTTGTCATTTTTATTGCTGACACAATATACAGTATTACTAAAAGATAAACTTGGCAGGCTGTTTTAGAGATTTATGACTTACACATTTAATTAGACCCTGTACTTGATGAGTGGAGCTACTGAGTGTATTGACTTGCTAGTAGGGACTTTGATAATAGGTAGGCTTAATAGAAATTACCCAAATGCTATCCTGCAGTTATCATATTCAGCCATTGTTTTAATCTCATTTATAGCCACTCTTCTAATCACAACTGAGTAGTCTGGTCTCAGTCACTCAATGGGTTGATCAATCGATGTAGGCATTGATCGACAGGCAGACTAATCGAAGCACAGTTCTGTAGTGCTGCTCAAAACCTGGCTCTCTGCAGTCTGATTAGTATTCTTCAGTCCCACTATTATGAAACCGCAAAGCCCGTGAAGCTGGGCAGACTCATGCCTTGCCGGACCTCAATTGTGACCCTGTGAATGCAGAAAGTTTGTCCTGAAGCTTTGTCTGAGAGGACGGCTGCAGAGCTCTGCGGGACTGCTGCTTCCCAATAACCCAATAATGGCCACATCAACACATGGAACAAAAGTGATAATGGCAAGTACACATTGTGCACTGCTGACTGGAGTCAGGATTTTTGTTTAAACTTTAAAGGGAAGAAGGCGGTCACCCGCAGATGGGATGTTCATCAAACAAATTCATTTTGGCACATTTAAATCACTGGTCGCTGTACTTCTGGTTCTTATATTAGGATAAATATTAATAAACTATTACAAAGAAAGTGGGTGTATATGTAATATGTACAGTATATATGTGTATATTTATTTATTTAATGAAAAAGAATATTGTAATATTGTGAAATGGTTGCAGGGAAAGAGCAGGTGTATATGTGTGTAATATTATGAAATATCTTTACAATTTAGATGCAGATTTTACATTGTTAATGTATTGTAAAATTGTATTTATTCCTGTGATGGCAAAGCTGAATTTTTAGCAGCCATTACTCCTGTCTTCAGTGTCACATGATCCTTCAGAAATCATTCTAATATGCTGATTTGGTGCTCAAGAAACATTTCTTATCAATATTGAATTTCATTTTTTTAATTTTTTGGGAAACAATGATATAATAATAGATTTCTATATTTAAAAAATGCTATTTTTTAACTTTGTTCATCAAAGAATGTTCAGTATAACATAAAAAAAGAGAATTACAGTTTCAACAAAAATATTAAGCAGCACAATTGTTTTTTTAACATTGATAATAAGAAGAACCATTATTAATAATTAAGCACCAATAATAGATACTTGAGCACCAAATCAGCATATTAAAAAGACTTATCAGCATATTAAAAGACTTCTGAATGATCATGTAACACTGAAGACTGGAGTAATGGTGTAATTTCAGAAAATTTTCAAATTGAAAGCAGTTCTTTTAAATTGTAATATGTTACAATGTTGCTTTTTTATTGTATTTTTATATATAAAATATAAATGGTGAGCATAAGAAACTTCTTTAAAAAATACAATTTAATAAAAAAAATAAAAAATAAAATACTGTAATTATACTTTTGAAAGGTTGTGTATATAATTGTTTTTTCTTCCGTATAGAAGGAACCATCATTTTGGCACAGTAGCTAGATTTTTCCCCCACATTTAAAAGGAGCATTTTTATCTTGGCACAATCTTATCCTTGTTGCATTTGCCCATTGTATTCAAACATCTTTCTTTGTCACAAACATTTTTTTCACTCTCGTCATTCCAGTAATATTTCACAAATTCCATCTTTCTTTCATTCTAGCAGTTAAAAGTGTAATAGCACTCCATCTACCACATGGTAAATTCTTGCTGACATACTATTTCATAATGAGTTTTTAACATGTTCTGTGCAGAGTATCAGAGAATGCTGACTGTCCAACTTGCAAAAAAAGAAAGAAAAAAAACCTTGCTCCAGGCAAATTCCTGCAGATCCTTTCCACTCACATACTCTGGTTTCATTGCATTCTCTGACTCTGTGTCTGCATGTGTCACAATAGGGGAAAATAAATATTCCTCTGACAAGTAGATGAACAATGGCCTCAGCTGTACCAGTGTCACCTTTTCCCATCTATGATCTAAACATAGCATGAACAGATACCGCAGATATGCTTATTTTGGCACATCTTGATATATCAGATGGTGCTGATGCCTTTCAAACCTCAGCCAGCAGGTCTAAGTATGGTTGCATGATCTCTTCTGTTTTTCTGTCCGTCTTTCTCATTTTTTTTTTCAGCCAGTGAGTACAGACTTATTGACCTCGGGGTCATTGTGTTGGTGAGAGTATGAGTGTTTGATCAGATGGATAGAGAGGACTGATGTTCTGTCAGGATTCAGGATGTCTCTTTATCCCTCCAGACGCTTACTTGCAATCATCATCTTCATCACAATTCATACAGTTTCTCTCTCCTTTATGCTGGACTGCCTGGGGCTGCAGCTTTGGTCAGCTCCTATACCATTCTTTCAGTTCTCGTTTTGGAAATAATTGTCTGGTTTCTAAAAATCTCTTGTCCAGCATAATCCAAAACTACAATTTTCTTTATGCATTCATCTCCATCACATCAAAGAAATTAAGATAAATTATTCAAATAAATAATTAAATAATAAAAATAAAAAAATAAATATAAATGTTTAATTCATATTGATTCACAAAAGATTTATTCTTTATGAATTGAATTGATTTAATTAAATATAATAATGTGTTTTTGTATTATTCTTTACTTTCCTTTGGAATTAAATCTATGACTTTGGCATTGCTTACATATTGCTCAAATATCATCATATATATTTGTATATTTCAGTAATTTAATCAATATTTTAATAAAAGAGAAAGAATGTTAATTTGATAAGCATATTTTAAAGGTTCATGACATTAGGAGTATGTTAGCATTTGGATTAGCCTCAGAGGTAACAAACTGAAAGGCACAAAATCAAGTTTTGATTTCAAATTTCAGTACAGTGCTAGGAACACAGGGTTGGCTCTATGTGAAGTGAAAAGCAAGCAGGAAAATACTGAGAGAGAATAAGAAGATTTGAAAATATGGGCTGAACCTGACAAGGGCCACATAATGGAGTATTTGTTCTTGTGACACCCGGTGCCTGAATGTGAACTACAGTCATTATTCAGGATACGTCAATAGTCTATGATTTCTTTCATATTTAATAGGGAATCATGGAGAGTGACTCAAATGAGAACATTAGTCTGGTTCTGTAGTTAGTGGGTCAATAGTTAGACAATACCTCTCTCTTTGATGTACCATGCCAGTTTTGAAGCATGTAGATAGCTTGAGTGCCTGAATATAATGACTAGCATAATGTGCTTGCATAAAAGAACATTTTCAGTATTTGTTCTCCCTCACTCCTGTTCTCTTTGTACCCTCGCACATGCATACTGATATAAATGTGTGTTTTCAAATGTGGTTTCTTTATTGAAAGCCCTTTTATGTCTTTTTGATGCATGTTTCTTTCTCAGCGTAGAGGACAAGAGAAAAAGCATGAGTCATGTACGCCTCAGCACTCAACACACTTCTTGTGTCGCGGGATTGGTCGCTTTGTGACTATATACATTTCACAATCACATATCCAGTTTTATCGGGCCATTGTAGCAACAAACTATTGCTTATTTGAAAATATATAATCAGCACCATCTTAAAACGGTTATTGATGTTGTTAACATTGCCTCTGGCTTAAAATAAAATAATATTTTTTTTGAATCTCAAATCAATATTTCATATTTATTTGTTAAGTAGCGAATCAGCACCATCTTAAAACGGTTATTGATGTTGTTAACATTGCCTCTGGCTTAAAATAAAATAATATTTTTTTGAATCTCAAATCAATATTTCATATTTATTTGTTAAGTAGCATAATAAGTGAGGTAATGTGCTGCCAACTGGTCATTATCACAGGACAAACCCCTTCAGGATCACTTTGTGTCCTGAGTCCGTATTGTTCTTGGTTTATTGTAAATTATGATAATGACCAGCTTGGTTGTACATCATGCCCTATACTTTCCCAGCTTTCTATAGCTTAACAATAAAAATAATTACATTTGTATAATCTCTATAAAATGTGTGTGTGAGTATTTGTGTGCTTTAAGAGGCCTCATTCATGAAACTTGAGTAAATTCAGAGTAATTTGCGCTTAAAACAGACCATCCCGAAAACTCTCCTCCGGATTTACAAACGTTTCATAAACATCAGATTTGATGAGTTAAACATGCGTATGTTAATGAATTCCAATCATTCGTAAATGGGGTGCCCGTGCACGCTCATTCAGAATTACCATAATCCCCGCCCATGAATTCCGACTGACAACTATTTATGGGCATCATATTATAAAACGAAAATAAGGATTTCAACATGTCCTCTCAAAAGCGAATGAAAAAGAAAAATTGATCAGACTCAGAAATTGAAGTTTTGTTATTAAAAACGCAGCATATTATTTTCAAGCGTACATAGAGTATCTAAAAAAAGAAAGCTTGGCAGCACATTACAGATGCTGTTAATGCAGTTTTATCTGTTAATCAACCAGTCATCATTCTGCACAGTCTCTAAAAATACATCTTTTGTGCAGCGCTCGGTCTGCCAAATCTAGTAGCGCTATATCAGCCATAGGAAATGGTTATTGTTATGCCTCATTCTGGCCATTTTATAGAAAACCATTTCCGTAATTAAGAGACTAATTGGTACATCCCTAACAAAAGCAATTAATTATTTAATAAAAGTGTTAAATTTGCAGATTATTTTACTACTGTTCATAATAATATTAAAAAGGAAAACACAGTATGCTGTGTATAATTACTGTATATTCTTTTATCAAAATACTGCGTGATACATACGTGATTACATAAGGTAAATAGTTTTATAAACATGCAGCACCATCAATGAGCAAAACGTTCGGATGATTTACAACCCATTAATGCGGGGCTGGGAGCAGGTGTACATTTTTGGTGTACCAACTAACAATTTGTAAAATACGAACACTTTCATGAATCCCAATATTTACGTCAGAACAGCGTTACAAACTATTTACACAAAAATCTGTTCTGCTCATGTTTCATGAATGAGGCCCATTCTCTCACAACTTAGTTCAGGTCTCACTTCAGTTCATCAAGACAAATGTATTTATTTACCCTGCAACCAGAACTCAAGAGCAGGGACACTCTTTCTTTCACTTGCTTTTGTCTGTCTTTTGCTTTGACTGACAGCCGCAGATCTCTAAAGAAAGTTCCTTGAAACCTTTGACCCAACCATACCAAAGACACAGGGAGAGAGGCGGGGCATCACACATCACAGCCCTGCCTCACTTGGTGCCCTAGGCAAGATAAGATATGATATATATGTATGTATTTTTTTGGTAGCTCTGTTGTTGAGTGTAAGGAAAAAACTTTTTTTTTGAAGTATTTTTTAGTGTAGGAAAAAATGGTCTGCATGCAAGAGGAGCAAGGTTCACATTTTTATATATTATTTTTCAATTAATAAATAAATAAATAGAGAAATATAATAAATGAGGAGAACAATAGAAGCAATCAGACCAACAAGAGAGCAACAGTATACAAGTGCTGTGACAAGTCCAGTACATCAGTACACATAGCAAGGTGTTTTTATTTTATTTTAAATAAATTAGAGTGAATATATAAGTGCTAGTATTGATTGGTCAGGTGCTGGCGAACAAGATGTGTCTTTAGACATTTTTTGAAAGCAAGGTGTTTTTATTTTATTTTAAATAAATTAGAGTGAATAGATAAGTGCTAGTATTGATTGGTCAGGTGCTGGCGAACAAGATGTGTCTTTAGACATTTTTTGAGAACGCAAGCTTCTGGAGGGCTCATAGGTCTGAACTAGCTCGTTTAGAAATATTGGTGCAGTGCCAGTGGTTGTCTTGTAGACAAACATCAGTACCTTGAATTTGATGGGAGCGGCTTTTGGCAGAAGCTATTGGCTTCTTGAAATATTGTTATTATTAATAATTAGATAACAGCAATTATATTCATAAATAATATCACTACTACTACTAATAAAAATAATTACATGTGTGGAAGATGTAATGATTAAGTGTGGTTGTGGTTTATTTCATTTTTACATGTGTATCTATGATAATTCTTTGAAAGTTGCACTTAAAAAACCACTTGACCTCAAAATTTGAGTGGACATGTCTGAGAGTGAAATGAGAGAAATAAAGAGGATTAGATGTCTGATAGATGATTAAGAATGTGCAGAGACAAAATGTAATACAAAGGAATAAGACACAAAAAAAAGAGAATGATAGCATGAAACACAAGGCGGACTGCTCATAGCCTGAGGCTACACTCCTCTGCCTCCTACTAACCAGCCCTCATCCAGCTCAGGACTCCGGGGAAGCTGCGATATGTGCCACATCCAAACACACTCTGGCCTGGGTTGCAGCTTTCTGTTTTTCTCTGGGTGGATTAGCGTGGGAGACTAGTAACATGTGTATGTGTGTTTGAGTGTGATATTGTGTGAGATATTGTGCGTCTGATTCAAGCACATAATAAGTTTCATATTGCCAAAACTCACACAAGGAGATTTCAAAGCTTTGTGAATGCATTGCATCTGAGGAGCGGAGAAGAGGAACATCTTATCTCAGCCTGATAATACTCACTTGAGCACAGAGGGAAACTGGCAGAGAAGCAGTAACAAAGACCACGCTGGTTCTGCTTGAGTCACAGATGCAGACATATAATCAGGTGCAGGAGAGCACGTGACACATAAGAATATTCGCTGAGATTCACAAATATCAGGCCATTTGAGGACTTGTGAAGTGAGGAAATATATTTATTTTTCCCCCTTTTGCCAACTATGGATGGAGCAGTGTAGACTTTTCTTTATAGTCAATAATAGTGATTTTACTGTAGACATGTTTAATTCATGTTTAATGTTTAATTATGATTTTATTTATCTTCTTCTTGACACAATAACTAATAAACAAACATAATATGCATTGTGAAATAAATTATACAGTATTAGGGCTTTCAACCATTTTTTTTTAATTAATCTAATTAATGACATGATGTGCTGAATAATCAAATTAATCACACATCAATTTTGGGCTTAGAAATGACACCCCAAAAGATAAAGTCATTAGTGTGTTAAATGAGAAAAGCATTCAATAGACATTACAAAGTAGCTTTAGAAAGAAATATTTGAACACAATGTGACCATAACACTGTTTTCAGAAGCTCCATCTGAAGTGGAATTTAGGTATATTTAAATTTCAGAGGTGGCATGAATGCATTTACACTGCAGTTATTATTGTGTAAATAATGCTATGAGATTAATGATTTTTAAATGGGCATTAATGGATTTAAAAATGGTTTTCAAAAATAAGTACTTATCTATATATGAAACTAGGTGGCGGCAAGTCACTGTCCTAATGAGTTAGTCATTTAGTCATTCATTCAACCAATTTGAATGAAATGGCTGATTCATTCAGAAACAAAGCAAATTACTGTCTTTATGAATAGGTCAGTAGTTCCATTGGTTCTCTCAACTCATTCAAAAATGTGGCAAAATGTTGTGTGTTACTTTGAAAGGTCCAACAGTTCTGCTGTGGCAAACTATTTTTGTTGGTGAAATTGAGCAATAGTGACAACATTTTGTCTACAACACAATGCCTTGTTTATTGAACATTTGCAATTGCGTAGATATTCAGGGGGAAAAAACAGCACGCTTGTTTGTGTGATATTGCTGAACTATATGACAAATATAAGGCAAATCTATTTTTTGCCTCATATTTTGAATATTAGGGGCATATAACTGCATTCTAATAGGTTACATCACACAGACATCGTCTCTCAATCGACGTGGTGCGTTAAATGCGTTAAGAATTTTATTGTTACTTAATCACATTAAATTGATACGTTAAATCAACAGCCCTAATTAATCTTTGTAATCCTTCATTAAAATTCATTTTTTAAAATAATTTGCACCTCCTCTGAGCTCCCTTATTGGCTTACATCACCAAGTTGTCTGATTTTTTAACTCCTGTTCAATGTGTCTCTGTACCCACCTTCCTCTTTTTCTCTCTGTTTCTGAGGTGCTTATTTCAGCACAGCTTGCAACCCTCACAAACACCTGGTTTCCTCAGAATTTCCTGCCAGTGGGATGCGGTCACGACCTTTGAACCCAGAGAGACCTTTCACTCTAGTTCTCCCTTTGAGCACCTGTGTGTGTGTGTGTGTCTGCTTGTGCTCACTGTGTTAACAAGCATTTTGCCAGGTGTTTGGAAGCAGTGTTTGCTGTGAGTCTGTGTGAATTAAAAAAAAAATATCATTTTATTTTTCTGTTAAACAAAGATGTTTGTGCTTTTCATTTATTTCTTTGGAGGTGTTTGCATGAGCAATTGTGTATGTGCACAAATCAGCTTGTTAATTAAAGGATCCAAATCATTCCTCTGCTAAATCGAATCAACCCAGAGGTACAGAGCGAGACAGTGAATCCCTCCCATTTGGAGTTCATTTTGAGGTTGACATTTTTATTCCATTTTTCTACTACAGCCCCTCTGAGGGTAAAAATGTTCTCTGGTTTTCATTATTTGTTTATAACTGCATTCTAATAGGTTACATCACACAGACATCGTCTCTCAATCGACGTGGTGCGTTAAATGCGTTAAGAATTTTATTGTTACTTAATCACATTAAATTGATACGTTAAATCAACAGCCCTAATTAATCTTTGTAATCCTTCATTAAAATTCATTTTTTTAAATAATTTGCACCTCCTCTGAGCTCCCTTATTGGCTTACATCACCAAGTTGTCTGATTTTTTAACTCCTGTTCAATGTGTCTCTGTACCCACCTTCCTCTTTTTCTCTCTGTTTCTGAGGTGCTTATTTCAGCACAGCTTGCAACCCTCACAAACACCTGGTTTCCTCAGAATTTCCTGCCAGTGGGATGCGGTCACGACATTTGAACCCAGAGAGACCTTTCACTCTAGTTCTCCCTTTGAGCACCTGTGTGTGTGTGTGTCTGCTTGTGCTCACTGTGTTAACAAGCATTTTGCCAGGTGTTTGGAAGCAGTGTTTGCTGTGAGTCTGTGTGAATTAAAAAAAAATATCATTTTATTTTTCTGTTAAACAAAGATGTTTGTGCTTTTCATTTATTTCTTTGGAGGTGTTTGCATGAGCAATTGTGTATGTGCACAAATCAGCTTGTTAATTAAAGGATCCAAATCATTCCTCTGCTAAATCGAATCAACCCAGAGGTACAGAGCGAGACAGTGAATCCCTCCCATTTGGAGTTCATTTTGAGGTTGACATTTTTATTCCATTTTTCTACTACAGCCCCTCTGAGGGTAAAAATGTTCTCTGGTTTTCATTATTTGTTTCCTGTTTTTTTTTCCCGATCAGTCAATCATTCATTGATTTCTAGAAAAAAAGTATGTAAATACAGTAATCTAATATAAACTATTGACTTCTAGTTGTGTTATATTGCACACTAACAAGACTGATATTTGCGTATGTTTAAAATATATTTTTCAAAATTAGATGGTTTATTGAGGTAGTACAACTTTTGTCTCATGCAAACCTTTTCTGCATTTTTTTTACATTTATTTATTATTGCTTCACTCCTGGCTCAGCTACTTTGTTTACCTTCTCATTGTTATTAACAATTCTGCACTCATCAACCGTCCTTGTGCTGAAACACAGAGCAAGAGGGAAGTCAAGTAGTTTTTTCAAGGCTCTGCTGGTGAAAAAGGCAAGAATGAAAGAGAAAGAAATGCAAACAATGAGAGCCTGATGCTCAACAGATCATCAGATATTAAAGGCAAAACAAGAATCAATCTATCGTACTGAAGACCTTGGAAACAATATTGTGTTATGCTCTGATGTTATGTGTGCACAATTCTGCTTGAAATGGTAAAATCATATAAAATCATAAACCACAGATTTGTATGGAAATTATTCTCATATTCTTGGGAAGCATATGGCTGTATGCATTTAGCATATGTTATTAGCAAACAGTGCTCTAACATGACACCTGCAACCGTAATTATAACCATATTTTACTATATACAGTACCAGGGCTATTTAAATAGTTTCATTTGAGGGTCGGATTATCGAATTGGAAATTTTAAGGGGGCCAAGGGGGTGGGGGCCTGCCCTAATCAGTCTAATAAAATAAGAAATGAAATTGAAATGCATATTCAGCAGTAAAATGAACTAATAATTCCAACAGTAACTTATATAAAAGGTTAAAATTAGTGCTGTCAATTGATTAAAAAAACTAATCACACATTTTTCTGTAATTAAGATAGTAATATTGTCATAATTTCACATTGAATCTCCAAATTAATGTAGAGACAACATAAAGATTGTATATTTCAAATATGTTTAATAGCATCTTTTTACTAAGTGGCCTTGTCACAATCTGTGCTGGGAGGAGCAAGGAACGAGGAGACGTGGAGTACATTAACAGTCTTTAATCCTTGGAAAACAGGTAAATCTACAACAGGAACACGGGAAACACACGACATCCAACAAGTAGACCAGACAAAACCAAACTGAACAGACTGGGACCTTTAAACAGAGGGCAATCAGGAGAACACAGGTGCATGAAATGAGTCAATTAACTGGACACGGAACTCATGGGGCATTACTCCCCCCTGATATTACTGCCCCCTCCCGGAAGGCGTGTCCTGCGCCGTAACAATTCCACTGGGGAGGGGGGAGCGGGCTGACGGAGTCCAGGGTGGTGATGGAGGAAGGAGCCAGAGAGGAAACAGGAGGGAGCAGGAGGAGCACAGCTGGAATTCTTTAACAGCCATAATGTCGACCCACGGAGCCGACGGAGGGAGGAGCCATGGAGGAGGAATGGCCGCCGACACTACACTAATCGTTAAACATTAATATCCCATGAGGCCACGGGAAAGGATTTGTAAATGGAAGTGAAGAGACGCAACTGATGCTGTACCTTCTCAGATAGTATGTGAAGTGTTATTTAGAAGTTAGGAGACTTATAAGAAATAAAAAAGCGGATGGATATGGCATCAAGTTTATGGCATCAAGCCTTAATAAAAGAGTTTTGCAAAAGAACAGCATATTTTCTGCTTTACTGTTTTACTTTGGTTCATCCAGATGAAAGTCCCGAAAGAAAGAGTTTCTTTTATCATCTTCTGTGTTATTGCAGAACAGAACGCTGTGCAATAACTTTTAAATGAGTGTTCACTTTGTAGTAGAATAAACAACATGAACCAGATTTTATACAAAATAGACCAAATGTGCTTTGTGAGACTACATCTAATATATAGAGCAGAACTGCAAATATGATTATTTTTTTTGACAAAAATAAGGCATGTGGTAAAAACAGTAAGAAGCCTACTTCTGTTGTTTTCACCATAACATGTTTAAAAATTAAATGTCTGTGTGTGTTAAGAAATATTTCATCTGTCCGAGACCTATGTTTGTAGCAATATACAGCTCATCCTTCAGTTTTTCTCAAGTTCTCAGAGGTTATTGTATGGTTGACTCCATGCATCAGGTCTGAACTAGTGGCAGTGATCCGGTGATTAATATGGCGCTGCTGGGCTATGATTGGTGACTCTGACAGCCCCATGCATCTTGGCTGTGACCATCACTCCCTCTTTCTCTCTCTCTCTCTCTCTCTCTCTCTCTCTCTCTTCTGTCTAACCTTTCTCTCTCTGCCTCTCTTCCTCAGCAGGGAGCATTCCCTACAATTTATAGTCCATCAGGGCTGCTCTATCTCCAGCTTGCTTCCATGAGAGAGAGAGAGGTGCTAATGGAGCTTCGCTCTTATCACAGCCCGGGAGAGGGATGATGTGGGAAGACGAAAGATGAGCGCGAGAGAAAGGCGGATAGTGCCACGGCTTGCTGCAACTTTGCCGATATGAGCATTTGAATGGAAAAGGCCCTCCAGATGCAGCGTGGGCGGCTCATCGAGTCTCATCTTGGCTCGTGCACCGAACTGCACGCTCTGTCATTCACTCATGGGCTCTCACGGACCGGTGCACTCATTCACGCACGTGCGTTCCCACTACCCCCCACTTGTAAAGTTTTGTCACCGCACTTCCACGGTTATCAGCTTTGGACCTTGTGGCTTTGGTATCAGTGTAATGCAGGAGTTGGGAGTTCACACATGTAATCTGTTTCAAAGCTGATCTTTTAGACTGCGGGAATCTCTATGTAAATAATGCTCTGTTTACATGGTGTATCCAAGCCTTTGCCTTTGAAATTACCTCTGTGAAGTGGGCAGGCTGTTTTGGCAATGCAGTCAAAACAGTGAGCGGCCCTTCGTAAATTCTCCCCAACCCCCTCCTCCTCCTCGTTTTCTTCTGTCATGCCCGTCTACGTGCGGCCCCGCGGCTGTGTGACTAACACAGAGTCTTTTTAAATCAAAATCAAAATAAACTCTCCTCAGAGGAGGGCAAGTGGCCTTTGCCTGTCTGTTTTTATTAGTTAGGCGAAAAAATGAAGGCGAGCTTGACTGTGGTTTCCTGCGTGTGCAGGCTGCAGAGAGATTTTGCCGCTTTATTCACGTGCCGTATGGAGGAAGATGTCATGAAGTGTGAGGTTATCTAATCCCCGTTGTGCGCGTGGACGCACATCTCTGCATGTTAATGAACTTCGCTCTAAGAGCAATAAAAAAGATATTAAACTCTCTCAAAGAAACGCTCAAGGGAAGAAAAGAAGTCGGCATGGCAGATATCACATCTGCTGATGGTTGAACTTTTATAGGTTTGGAGATCTTTGTGTTCTGTGTTCTCTTTCCTCAGGATACTTTGTCAAAAGCATTGATGCACAAAAATAATTTAATAATTTTTAATGTTTTCATTTGCTTAAATTCAATATTAATGATATTTAGAACTGATATTTAGAATTTGTTAGAACTATTTACATTTAGAATAAATGATTAATTGTTTTTCTTTTCGAAAAAGCATACGTTGGATGAAACTTTCCAAATGAGTACTAAAATCTGCAATGCTAAAATAAAATATTTTGTGAACATATCTAACATATGAAATTCCTTTCAACTCAAGCTAGAGAATTTTTCTCATTGCTGTCATCAAATATAGAGAAAATCTGAGGGAGCATGAAAGGTGCCATATACTTAAAAAATAAAATGTTAATATATTAATATTTAAGACATAAATACATACATTTTAATAAATAAATATTAAATTAATAAATATAAAAAAAATAAATGTATTCATATTTTATTTTTATTTAAAATAAAATCATTTGTAATTGCATCGTGAGTCCCTGAATCAAAATCCAATTAAAATTGGTAACTATTGGTAACTATTACTAACGATGTGGTAACTAAACATTCCCACCTGAGTGGGATGTGATCTGATTAGAAAAAACATAAAATCATCTTTCTCATCTAGCACTGCCCTTGTCAGGCAGTAGATTTTGGGTCGTACCGTTGGGCATAAAATCGAGCTGTCAGACTCATGTTGGAAATATCCTCTCCTCCTTTTCTCACAGGAAGGGCTTGTGATTTTGTGATATTGCTGTGAGGCCAGGTGAGAAGACCACCTTGAAATAGAGGCCTGGGTGAATGTTACTGCTCTGCTCTACTCTACTCCTATCACTCTGTTCTCCTCCTGCTTTCATACGGTTTTCAGCTACCCAGGTGGAGCTCTCCTTCACCCCTGCCCGTCCTCAGTGCCCCTGCTGTCGGCTGACAGAGCTTCAGGATATGATTGTGCTCTGCACTTTTCATAACCACTGGCCAAATTCAAAAACAAAACTAAAATTAAATCATCTTTGAGAGCAAGGGGGCCCCCTGGTGTTTCGGGGGCCCTACGCAGCTTGCGTACTTTGGGTATAGGGAGGATCGCCTCTGCCCGTGGGGCAGAGTGGTGATACATTTTGGTAGCCCGACTGGAAAACACAATAGCCCCGGGACATCGGGCTAGCGATTTTGCGAGCCCTGGGCCTACCAGCATTAGCTACCAGCCATAAAAATCCTAATTCAAACCTGCTTCCCCATGAATCAACAGCTTTTGTGCATCATAAGTATGCATACCCACTGTGCCAAGAGAGAGTTCTTTTTTTTAAGTCTTTTACGGTATAGCCAGACATTTAGGGAATGAGTTGCTTTTAAGTGCCCTCGTAGTTTACTCAGTGTTATGGTCTCAGCAAGGGGCTCTTTGCTAGTGATTTATTGGTCTAAAGTGCTCCTTCCTGATTCCATCCCCGTTCTTTTAACTCAACCCATCTTCCTCTGTGCTGCACTTTGGCTTTGTTTTGCTCGGTTCCTTCACTCTGTCTGCCTCACTTCTTTAACTCCTTTACTGGCTTCCGCCATCCTCACAATATTTTTCAGAAATCCCCTTTTTTCCCCCTCTCCTTCTCTGCCAGTCTCTTCAACTCTGTCACTCTCTGTGTGTGTCTCTCTCTCTCTCACTACTGATTTGATTTGGTTGCTTGACGGTGTGTTTTGAAGCCCCTCAGGGTCAGAAGTTTTAGGTCGGGAGTCTGTGTGGGTTTGATTCCTCTCACAATCGTGTCCAGAGTCACTCTTCCTTAAGCAGACAAACCAGATTAGAGTCGGCTTCTCTTTTCTGCCAACGCTGTAAACTGACAGTGAATTATCCTTGTTAGTTTACACGCAGAACAGTCTTACTGGATTCCAGGAGCTGGAGATGTATTTTGTTTAGACAAGTTCTCAGTGCCGTGGCATAATCCCATCTACAATGCAGATGAAGTGTGTGGAAAGAAGAGGAGTGTTAGAGGGAAAGCGGGCATGGCTGGGCATGAGGCGAGAGGATAACTCTGGACAGCTGCTCTTAGGATTAACGCCACACTTTGAACTGACACTGGGATGAGATGCCACGTATCTGTGGGCTTCAGCTCTTAGGCTGCTCTGCTGAAAAAAATAGTTTAAACCAGCATGAGTCCAGGTCAGTTTGTGCTGGAAAAACTGTTCATCATAAAAAGAGGGTTGATAAGGTTAATAAAAGCTTAGGTGAGAAAAAACTCTGGCATATAGAGTGAAAATTTCCTGTATTTTGTTTAAAATATCAAAATGTTTATTTTTAATCAAACCAACCTCATTGAACTCATTCAAGTATGGGTAACAAACTGGTTTTATATAAATTAAATAAACTAACCCCACCGAAATGAATGACATTTAGTTCCAATAATGGTTATTGTGCTAAAAGTCAGCATGATCAAAACATTGATAAAGTTAATATTTCTTTTAATCAAGTCACACACTGCACAAGAAACAACTTTTAATCACTGCGTGAATGCGGAGGCAAGACGATTGAGCTTAGACATGACATTCGTCCATCATTTTCACATGTTTATGAGGCTGACGTCATAAAGGCTCATCGTGTTACCAAACCCAACCAATCAGAATCAGGGTTGCCAGGTTTGCAAAACAAAACCAATCCAATTGCTATTCAAAACTAGCCCAACACTAGCCCAATCACTTTTTTCCGTGGTTTTCCCCTCCATCGTAGATCTGCTCCTTCAAAATAGCGTTCCGGGGGGATGGGGGCGAGATCGCTTTAACCCGTGGACTAAAAAAACAACCTGCGGCAACAGTGTAAAAGTAACCCAGTTCTGTAGTAAAAACACGGATTTGGCATCCCTGATCAGAATGGCCTGTTTTGCCCAAAAAGCGATGCTAAATATGATTTCCCACCTTATAAATATTTAACAATCATAATCAAGATGTAACCATTCAAACCAATCCAAAATCAACACTGACGTACACAACGGCCTCCCCAAAAAAACAGACGCATCTTAACACAATTACTGAATCTACAGCACGACCGGTAGAGTCCAATATCTGAAAGAATGACTCATCTGAGTCGGTTCATTGTAGTAAATCAAGACCATATACTGTGACCTGTATAGATCTGATTCTGTTATTATTATTATTATTATAAATTTATCATCTTTGGCAATGGAATTGCATTTCTTCCTCAAAAGTACTAAAAATCATTAATGGAACCATTGAGGAACCGGAATTGATGATTCCCGGACCTATTTAGTAAGTCTCTTGGGCACACTAGCATCCCATGCAGAAAATCAGCATCCAGATAAGAACATATGCTCTTCTTTTCAGCTGTGTGCTACTTGCAAACATGCTCACATGAAAACACAGGCAGTGCGATCATAAACACACGGCCATGACTGAAAACAGTCTCATCTTTATTATCTTCCCTTCTGCCATTTACAATGTGCTATTAAGCAAACAAAAAGCTACGCGTTGTGAAATGTGTGATGTTTACATCTGCCCACATGCATGACTCAGTAACATAAAACAAAGCGCTATTTTACAGCCTCCGTATTTGGCTGAGATGTAATTTATGTAGTTTTTGTGCCATGTTTACATGTCTAGCATGCATCATTTGTCAAACATCATTTGTCAGGGAAATGTCGAAAGCTGAGTGGCAGTAAATCTGACCTTGTGTGAAGAAATCATGTCTTCAGGACATGGGATAACACCTGTCTAAAGGTTTCCCCTCCTGCTTTCTTTTTTTGCCACCTTCTCTTGTGAGCTGTTACGAAGTTGTCAAGCGGTACTGCCACTGTCAGCGAGCATTGTAAAGAGGATTTTTTGTGTCCCTCTGAGTGGACCAGTGCCTCTGTCCTTCTCTCAGCTGAGAAAATCCCCCCTGTATGCCAGCCCCTCTTGGAGGACATGAAAGGAAATCCCTGCCATTTTCTCCATACCAGAAACTTCCCTCTGTAAGAGCTTAGCTCTGTTCCAATCCTACCAAGCAACAGCGTTTGTCTAACAGTGATGGCTCGGGCTTGAATTCAGATGGGATGTGTGGGAGAACTCAATGTGGTCAACAAATGTAGGTACTCAAGTGGCAGTTTGCTAGAGGAACATATAATTTGTTGTGTTTTATGAGTCGTAAGTACACATGACACATTCGGAATGTGTTGATTGTTGATTATAGGGCAGATATTCACTGTAAATTTGAATCAAAGGTTGTGCCTTCGCTGGCAGGTGGTGCAAATTGCCTTCAATAGATAATAATAGATTGTGGCATAGCCCTTCTCACTTTCAAGTTGCTTTGGATAAAAGTGTCTCGTAAATGAGTAGATGGAATGCACATACTGTATATAGATAACATTTCATTTCATTTGAGCATATGCAATCACAAACACACACACACACACACACACACACATACTTGCACTTCTCACATGCAATGTTCATTAAATCCTTAAAGTGTTTTAAAAAAAATTATTTATATTAAGCTATATTATTCTTAAATCACAATTACAGTATATAACACTATGAAAGCTTGTTTCTGCCTTCATTTTTTAACCTAATTGCTACTTTATTTTTCCTAATCAGAAATGTATACCTCACAGTTGCAAATTCATTTCTTATAATTGCAACTTTTTTCAGCTAATTCTATTTTATATCTTACAAGTGTTTTTTACTGTGAAGAAGAGACAATCTGCCTTTCAGGTAGACTCTCGCTGCTCCTGTTGTCGCTCTGAGAATTTCCCTTTCTCTCTCTCTGTCTTTTATGTCTTCATATTGAAACATTTTTTGTAGCTGTAGCTCACTGGTAATAGAGATGTTCAAGATGGTCAACTAGTCATTTGTCTTTTAGGTCAACTAGAGCATGTAGATGGGTTTTTAAAATTAACAGTAGTATTTTTGCAGCAGTGCTTTAAAGAGGATTAATTTAGAAATGCAACTTCTTCGAGAGGGTTTTAGTGTGTTGTCAACATGGTAAACTTTATCTGAGGAGTTGCATTTCTTTTACAGACATCAAAACACAATTTGTGTAACAAATTCAACACCCTCAATTATAAATAAGAAATTTACGACTTCAAATTGCCTGCTATGAGTAATGTTACCATTATTCTGCATGATCCACAGGTCTCGTTTTTTGTGAGTACTGTTATAACAGTGTTTGCCAACCCCTACTCCTCTACACATATTTTGGATTTCTCACTTACCTGACTTATTTCAGGTCTTGAGCTCCGTCTGAAATAGCATACTGTCTAGTAGGTACTATATTTGATTTGAAAGTTACTTTACGACTGTTAAAAAGTGTTCTTTTTTTGTATGAATATGGGTAGTGTGAATGAAATCTGGACAAACTTCTGTACATCCGCCGTGTCGTCACTGTCACGTGACCTACACTGAAATGTCATTGGCTTTAAAACGGGGTTCACTCAGAAATTTCTAGTAAATTTCACAGTTAATTTGAAAGAAACTGCAAGTAACATTAAACATTACATTTTGATGTAGAACGACTGAAATTATTATTATTATTATTTGTAGAACATTATCCAAAAATCTTTGTTTTACTTCAAACTTCAAAAAAATAATTTTGTCGATTCACTATAGTGTTATTCCCTCAATAAGCACTGTTTCTGAACTCACTATATATAAGTGCTGTCAAACGATTAATCGCATCCAAAATAAAAGTTTTTGTTTACATAATATATGTGTGTGTACTGTGTATATTTATTATGTATATATAAATACACACACATGCATGTAAATATTTAAGAAAAATGTTATGTTTATATATTAAATATATTTATATATGATATAATTTATATGAATATATATATATATATATATTAACAAGGGGGAAAGAAAAGTTGCTGACGTAAAAAAAAAAAAAAGTACAATCAACTTAACTCAACTTACAATCAATAGCTGTATAAGTCATTTCAACTTAAATTACATTAAACTGGCTTAAAAACATGCATTGAATGTTGTATAACTTATTTAAAATAAGTAAAAATAATTTAAAGACACATGTTGTCATGACTTGTTGATCAAACAATTTTTTCAGTAGTGTTTTGTCGCCATGTCCAAGGGATGCCGTTTCACAGATCTAGTATACTAATGCAGCTGTTTACCTGTGAATTTTGTGTGTTTTTGACATAACCGTGAGTATATTTGACAGTTGATGTTGATGCAAAAGAGCTGGCTTTCTGTGCACATGCTTCATGTCAGAAGCAGTCTTTTGTCACAGTCACAGAGCTGCAACGTCACGTGATCATGATAGAGATGATAATCAAAATATTTTGTTTGTTGTTGCCATAGTAGCCTAGGCACAGCCTTTTTTTTGGAAAAGGGGCAGGGAGCAGCAGCTCATTTGCATTTAAAGTGACACTTCCACCCAAAAAGATGTATTTACAGCATGGAATAATAAATGTTCTGTGGTGTTTTTTGAGCTGAAACTTCACATACTTATTCTGTGTACACCTGAGACTTTCATTACAGGTTGTAAAAAGGGACATAATATGGATAGTTCACCACTGTCATCATTTACTTCTCATGTTGTTTCAAACTGTTTGAGTTTCTCTCTTCTAGTCTGAGTGTGTCCAAGACAACACTGACTTTCATTGTGATAGCAAAAACACTCTTCAAAATTAATTTTGTGTTCAAAAGAAGAAAGAAGGTCATACAGGTTTGAAACAAGTAAATAATGACAGAATTGTATTTTTGGGTGAATAACCCTTTAAGACTAGTTATTCAGACAACCCACCGACTACTCGTTGAAAATATGTAGATTTAGCACATCACCACTCGCCAAGGTAGATAAAAGACGATTGGCATGTGGGCACAGCAGATGTCCTGTTAAGTGCAGGGAGGGAGGCACGGAGCTATAGCCCCAGCATCAATTTAAATTTTCGTCATCTCAAAACACCCAGAGATGCTGAGAGCCACTCGAGCGTCCAGACCTCCCACAGACAGAAAAAGAAACTAGCAGGCCCTTTTAATTTTAATCTGGAGAAGATGAATTGACAATTGGAGGCAAAGACCAACCAGGTCAAAAAACTAAAAAGCAAAAAACAAATCCAGCACACTATCTATGCAAAAAATATCAAAATATTTATTGACTACGTTTCGGTCGCATGACGTTCATCAGGAATTTTTTTAACATGACATCACAAATCTGGAGAAGATGGAAAGTTGAGCCCTGCCTTCTCTCTTGCTCAGCCTCTGGCACCCGTGTCACTAAGGAGATCATTGTTCTCTTCACTCCTTGCTTTCATTCGACTCCCTCTCAAGTCCCCCTAAAATCCTTTGTGATGAGAGGGGCGGTGCCGAGAGCCGTGGGAACACCTGCGCCACTCACTGGTCTCGAGTCCCACGGAGGAGCTCCGGAAGGATAAAAGGAGGAGTGACGACTGTGTTGGACGAGAGAGGACCAGGCCTGGACTTTATTTTGTGTTTTGGATCTGGACGTACTCGCTACCGTCCGTGAGGGAGCGGAGGAGTCTCCGCCAGAGCCTGAGGCCGGAGCCTGCTGCCATCTGCCATGATGGGGAGGAGCAGGGAACGGGGGACTCCTGCCGGCTGCCCGAACCCGGAGGAGCCATCGCCATCCACCGGGCGGCGGAGAAATGTCGAGCTGTCCACAGAGGGCTGTCCAGTGCCGCCTACTGGCATCGCGGAAGAGTTTACCCAGCAGGTGGAGGGCCGAGCAGCAGTGTGTCTGCGAACCGGAACAAGATTTTTAAATAAATTTTTTCCTCTCTCCCCTCTCTCGTCTCTGTCTCTCCTCATCCTTACGTCTCCTTTTCTCTCGCCTCGTCTGTCTGTCCTTACCCCCAGGTACGCCGCGGCCGCCGTGATCGGCTCCCCTAGAGGGGGGAGGGGAAGGGGGAGTAGAGCGCAGTCTCGTGAGTACGCCCCGGCCTGCGAGGGGCGATGGGGGTATGTGACGAGAGGGGCAGGGCCGAGAGCCGTTGGAACGGAGCGAGGCCGGTGGAGTAAATGCTAATGCGCGACACATGCGCCGCTCACCGGTCTCGAGTCTCATGGAGGAGTGTTGACAGTGTTGGCCGAGAGAGGACCAGGCCTGGACTTTATTTTGTGTTTTATGTGCGGCAATCGTCCGTGAGGGGCTGCCGCTTTACTTTCATTTTGTGTTTGTTTATTTCATTAAAGTGTTTAAATGTTTGCTGGTTCCCGCCTCCTTCTTCCCGATCTACAAACGTTTTTACATCCTTCATCTCTCCACCTCAATCAGATCTCTGTGTTTCTAACAATGACTCATAATTTAAGTGACTTCACAAGGTTTGTAATCAAAATGGTTCTTTTCGTAAGGGTTGATTGTGAATCAAGCGTTATAGACACACACACATATGGCTGATAAACAATATGGCTAATGAAAAGACCATAAGGACCCGGATTCCGTGACAAGGAAACAAAGCCTCGTGAATGAATATGCCAGCTTTCTAATTACAGACAATTGACATTTCAGAGTCCTCTGGAGTATCGATGCCAGGCTGACAGTAGCAAATGCCAGCGCGGAGAACTTCTCCATTACAAAAGATATTCGCTTCAATGTTTGCCGAGAGTCTAATCAAACAAATTTATATTCATGGCTGGCGACCTAAGTAAGTTGATTCACAGAATTTACAAGGGAATGAGTTGTTTATATCGGCATGTGCGTAGTATCAAGGACATTTATAAACCTCTGCTGTCTTTCAGTCATTTGTGTCAGGGATTATTAATGCCTATTATGGAGAAATTTAGCTGTAAATCAGCCCGTATGCCTCCCACAGAAATTACAGATTCAAGGCACGTCACCTGCGTGGATGTCTTTGTGAACGTTTGCTCTTTGCCAGTTTGGGTTATGAAAACGTCCATGAAGGCCCGAAAGGATTTTTAAGTTATGCAAAGTGATACAGGATGAGAAGAAGGTGGAGGGATTTGTTTTAAACAATCGTGTGAAAAATTGTTTGTCTGTGAGAACAAGACCCTCTTTAAAGGGGGTCATATGATGTTGCTGAAAAGAACATTATTTTGTGTATTTGGTGTAATGAAAAGTGTTTATGCGGTTTAAGGTTCAAAAAACACTTTTTGAACTTTATTGTTTCTCCTCTATGCCCCGCCTTTCTGAAACATGTCGATTTTTACAAAGCTCATCGGACTATGAGTTATCCAGTGCATTGTGATTGGCCGAATACCTCAAGCGTGTGACTGAAATGTTACGCCCTTACCATATTGTGATGCCGTGTCCTGGAGCGACGATACAAAAACCATAAAAACCCATTATAAATGAGGCATTTGTTGCATCCAGTCGGGACATAATTACGGATTATAATGACTTAGGTCACACTACACTTTTCATTCCATTGACTTCCATTCATACGTGTGCGAATGCGTCAGACCGGAAACGCAAGCCCGTGCGAAAAGTTTTCGCATTTCGCTGTGTTCCAAAGTTCAAACTTGGTGAACTCTGGCCTGTGAATTCGCATCACGTGACACCATGTGACCAACAGCAGATCGATACGTCACAGCATGACCTCCTATCTGAATTAAAAGAATATAAATCTAAAACTGCAGCACTGCAGGAAAGTGGAGTAGATTGTATGTTTTTACATTTTAGGTGTATTATTATTGTTTATGTGTTGAATATAAGTTTTTTCATACCGAGATCATTGCAGCGTCCGAACGAATTTCGCATGCTCAAAGTGTAGTGTGACCGCGGCTTTATACTGTCTTTTTACGTGTTGCGTTGCATCGAGCCGCGTAAACATAAAACCATGTCTGCATTAGTGATCGGAGAAATGACAAACAACAAGCGCTACTCTACACTGCTCAAAACTCGCGTTTGAATCATCAGTGGCAAATTCTTTAAATATGAAAATGTACTTAGTCTGTGAGTCAGAACAGT
>NW_015506347.1:3682-18528 GCF_001515645.1 Sinocyclocheilus grahami | reverse complement strand
CGGCATTGTAGTCTACTCTCCCAGGATCAGGAAACAGTCTTCCATAAAATGCGCTGCACACATCTGAATATTTGGGTTGAACTGTTCTAGAACAGTGTTGTAAATACAACTTAACCACTGATTTCTAGTCGTGTCCTCTTTTGGAAGGCCAAACAAAGTATTTTCGCTTTCGCAACGAAACACACAGCGTCTTTACAACATGGCAGCAGTAGCAACAATAAAGTTACGCCTTCTTTCTTTGCGTGAACATTTGGGCGGTGTTATGCAAATCTTCCCACATCGTGACGTAGACATGTGGGGGTGTGTTTAAACGAGGCGTTTTAGGAGGGCGTGGACCAGTCTTAACTTTTATAAAGAATATCTCTTTGGGTTTGAGACGTTAGTCTTTGCAACTTTAGGGATCTTATCTATTCACAAGAGAAAGGAAAACTTGAAATCGCATCATATGACCCCTTTAAACATTTGAATCGAAAGTTCACGAGTTCGTTCATTTCTTAATTTTTTCAGTTAGTTACTTTAGTTAGTTACTTCAGAGAAGTCTTTTACTTGAATTTTGGCTGTCACATGATCTGTGTCACTTCCTGTTGATATGAAGTGTCTTTTGTTGGTCACTACTGTTTAAAAGTTTGGGTTTGTTAAGATTTTTAGATTTAAAAAAAATGAATGAACCATGAATGAGAACACCTATAATAACATCTCAAATGTCAGAGACGAGAACATGTATCTTTCAGTGTGAACAGGGCTTAAAGGGGTGGTTCATTGCGATTTCACTTTTTTA
This sequence comes from Sinocyclocheilus grahami, assembly GCF_001515645.1. Lineage (NCBI taxonomy): Eukaryota > Metazoa > Chordata > Actinopteri > Cypriniformes > Cyprinidae > Sinocyclocheilus > Sinocyclocheilus grahami. The sequence continues at coordinate 17,750 of NW_015506347.1, read as the reverse complement.
ATGTTAGTTAGTGTGTAATGTTGCTGTTTGAGCATAAACAATATCTGCAAAGTTACAAAGCTGAAAGTTCAATGCAAACGGAGATATCATCTTTTAAAATTCTGTCCGTTTAATGCCTACAAAAACGACTGGTAAGGGACTACAACGAGTTACTTCCCGGGTTCGTGACATCACAAACCCAGATAAACCCTGCCCTCGGGAAAAGGCAACAAAGGGGGCGAGGCCATGCTGCGTTGCTTTAGAGAAGAGGAAGATAAAACTAGAGGTGCACGTAAAAATCTATTCATATATGAATCAATGAGACAACAACAAACAAAAAACATAGGCCTACCATTAAAACCCATGCTTGCACAGTTTCTGCACGATCCTCTTTAATAATATCCTCTGCTTCTCAATCGAGCTCAAACTGATAAGCGATATTAACGATGCCTTTGTTTACAATACAACCGGAGCACATGCCACTGAGGAGTGGGGCGGGACGTTAAGAAGCGCACTAGAGACGGTTTAGCCCAGGGCTGTCCAAACTCGGTCCTGGAGGGCCGGTGTTCTGCAGAGTTTAGCTCCAACCCTAATTAAACACACCTGAACCAGCTAATCAAGGCATAGAAACTTTCAGTCAGGTGTGTTGAGGCAAGTTGGAGCTAAACTCTGCAGGACACCGGCCCTCCAGGACCGAGTTTGGACAGCCCTGGTTTAGCCAATCACAACATACTGGGCTAGCTAACCAATCAGAGCCCATCGCCTATTTCTGAGGGAGGGGCTTCATAAAAGAAGGAAATTGATCAGCGCGTTTCTCAGAGAAGGGACAGAGCGGTGTGGAATAAAGGTAAATTATGTGAAAATAATGTGGTTTTTAAAAAAACAAAGCATGATCACATGTTAGACTGCACCCCATAAACACAATCAAGCCTAGAAAACAACCACTGAACCACCCCTTTAAGGCACATTCCAAATCACACATTATTCAGACATGTTTTTCACTTTTGCTCATGTAGTGTTGACAGGAATTACTGTAATGTGGAGAGGGGAGGAATGATTGGCAAATTATACAAGCTGGTCTCAAACTTGTCACCTCTTGTTTCTTGGAGAATTTGCTGCACACCACCAGGCAACATCTATGACATTTTAACCACAGAAAATTGCATGAGGACTTGCTGCCACAGCCATTTTTACAATATATCACTTTTAACCCTTAAATGCATTAATGTTTCGGCAATCACTATCACATATTCGGGTCTTTAGCAACCCATACCTATATATCCAGCACGGATGTACCTCTAACTGCTGCAATAGCAAAAAATTATTTTGATATTTTAAGAACAATTACAGAAAAAATAAAATAAAGCAGATTTCGTTTCCTTTTGAAACTAATGAGGGTTCAATTTGAGCAGATGATTTTACCATCGCTGTCATCGTCAGAGCGCACTTCCACAGTACATTCAGCATCTGCCTCACATTCATGATCTCAACCATATTCTATATACTATACATATAGTAATTGCTCTGCAGTAAAGCCATTCAAACCAGTTACATTTTTTTGCTGATGATATTCGTTTGTTTTATGTCTGCGGTAATTATGAGTGAGACATCACGTCATCATTGTGTATCAAACAGTGCCACCTTGAGTAAAAAAGATGCATTGCACAAATTGAATCATCAGATACGTAAATATAGTCACACAGGAAAAAATACTTTTCTTCATTACTTTTACATACCTCGGGTCTGTAGCGACCCTATACACTTTTTACAAAAAATGAATCGGAAAACAGGCATTCTTTTATATTGTACAATTTTTTTTTCTTGTTATATTGTTTATAATGAATAGATTGAGGAATACTAAGAAAGTTGATGTCTAACTTAAAAAAAGGAGGGAGAGGGTAGAGAATGATGTCCCGGGTCGCTAAAGACTCGAGGTATGCATTTAAGGGTTAATGGAGACTGCGTAGGTTAGCCAGAGCAACTGAAACCACCACCGAACATTCAAAACATTAAAACCCATTCGACTCTTTCACCCCCTTTATAGAGGTCACCGTAAAATCCACCACTCTGCTCCCTCTGCACCGACTCAATACCCAACAACCTTTTACGATGCTTTCCAGATGTCCAAGAATGACGCCACACAGTCCTAATGATCTGTTCATTCATTAATTAACTCAAGCAGTCCTCGATATGCAAAAAAATTTTAATGGCTGTGCTATAAAATAGCATGATAAAACGCTAATTTAGTCAACTGGGCCCCCTATATGAGAAATCTCAGAAGACCTGCAAATCTGACTGCTTGCCATAGAAAAAGCTTGAGATTATGACCTCATTAAGTAGCATTAAAGACGAGTGATGCAAGCATAAGAAGTGCGTCTCTGTGGACGTGTGGGATGCGGCTTGGTTGAGCTTAATGCATCTGAAAATTACCCTTCAGCCCCTACCAGAAAACTCCTTCCTGTTAGTATTGGATTATGCTAGGTCATTGTGGCTAATTACTGCCTTCCTGATTGTCATTTCTGTACTTTTTTTCCAAATCAGAGCCAATGTACTGGTCATTTGCACAGTGCAAGGGATGTTAATTAACAATTTTCTACTAATACCCTCATTTACTCTAGCAGATGATGCTAGCTGGCCTGGAGTTGATCTTTGACTTTGATTAAGTTGAAGTCCTTGGACTTTGTCTCAAGACAACGGCCATCACAGATCGTGTTTACCAGCTATTTGGCTAATGGCTTCTTTATCCTCTAGTGTAGCTTGTTATGAACAGGATGCTCTTATTGAAGAGGGTGAATGAGCCTTAAGAACACTTGTTTTTCTGCTAAGGTCCATTAGCTGGTCCTAACTACAGTTTTTGTTGTTTACACCATGTATACAAAAACACTACGTGCTAAATCGGCATTGTAATGCACTCTGCAGTATGCATTCGTGAATATTGCTGGTCTCTTCTCTCTCTCTTTAGTCATTCTCTGCTGGTCTCTGGCTTTAGCACTTTTTTTTCCCTCTGGGTCCCACACCTATGTTTCGATTATTGTTTAATTCCAATGTTATGAGCCAAATGTAATGTTACGGTGTCCACCGGTCAGAAATTAATAGCTTGTTGCGTGACACTGGGAGAGCAGTATAATTCACCATCTATTCTGCAGGCTGTCCCCCTAGTTTAATTACCGTTGGAATGCTGACTGGGATTTTCATTATAGCAGGTTGAAAAAGGGTCAAAGTAGATTTGCAAACGTTCACTTCCTCCCCTGGCAACATTTTATCAGGTGCTTGAAATGCTGGAATAATTATATATCAAGCTGAATAAATAATTGATTCTATAATAGCCCCTTTCTTGTCCTCTTGTAAGACCCGACCTGAATTTTCTACCTCCCTCACTCTGGGCTCACCTGCTTTAATTAAATTCAGGTTATTTGGATAGTGCTCACAGGCAGATGAGTGAACCGACTGCAGGCTGATGCTAGGAAGATGCTAAAGTAAATATATCAAATAAAACTTTTTTTTTGTTATTATATATATTACATATTATTTGATATATTTTATATTTGATATATTTTATATTTATTTTTATATATTATTTTTTTATATTATATATTTTTTATATTTGACTTTTTAATTTTTAATTCGTTTTGGTTTACTTTATGATATTTTATTAATTGTTTGTTTTTAATTTATGTGAAGCACTTTGTGAGTAAAGTTACATTTTAGAACTACTAATAATAGTAATTTTTATTAGTAGTAGTAGTATTTTAAAGAGTTTTATGGTATTTTAAAGCTTTTTTAATGTCAACGTTTCGCTAACAGTGTAAGAGTGTCCATCTTCTTTTTTTTAATAACATAATTGTCAGTGGTTGTATTCCTTAATGGTAAATGTGAATTAAATTTTGGTGTGTGTGTACACTTATGCATCTGCCATTATGTCTTGTTTTGTTGGCTGTGTATGAGGCAGAGCTCTCTAGTGCAGGGGAGCGGATGGAAGAGAAAAGTCCACATTGAATTAGCTTCCATCACGGAGCTCTAATGCTGTATAATGGCTGCAGACATCTCATGGGTAATAGCTCAGGGATTACGGAGTAGGGATATTGCTCTTAGTGACACCACTAACCTTATTAGAGAGAGAGGATGTGAGAACGAGAGAGTTCGATGTGAATTTGCAGTGACTAGAGCCTGAAAAGGTGTATTATAATAATAGAAAGTACCTGATCCAAATTACAGTTATTTATTGTATCTTGTGTACATGATGACAGCCACATGTTTTTCCCACCCTGTGACATTTCACACATGAAACACTCAAATAAATATTTACCTTAATGAATCAAGCTTTTATTAGTGTATTGAGGTGTCATGCAAGCTGCGTAGCCTAAATGAAAACCTTTTTGCGATAATTTTTATTCATTTTCTACAGAATGGGAATATCAGACTGCCTCTTATTTCATACATCTGCAACACACATTTGTTTGCCTCTCTGGAGCTTGAGGTAGGTGTCTTTGTATGAGTAACACAGCTAGATAGATACAACCTGGCTATTCATCTGCGTCTGTTCAAATAGCCACTTTCAAGTGAGAAAACAAGCTGAGATGTTTGCAAGTAGTCATGATTTTTTTTTTAAAGTGTTTCTTTTGAAATGCATTTGTGCATAAGTGAAAATAAACATGTAGTTTTGTCCACGTAAGTGTGTCTGAGTTAAATAGAGTGCAACGAAAAGAGAGATTAATGGCACAAACTCATTGAAAGCAAGATTGTAGTCTTTGAAAATAACATTGGCAGCTGGTTTAATCATCTGGCCATCTGAATCAGACGATTTGTTCCCTGCCTTATGCGTTATGAGGACACTCTGAGCTTTTCAGGAGGACTTTTCTTTGAGACTTGACTGTGTAGATTGTCCTCCACAAGTGTGAAATGGTTTAATTTACTATTTCGTTAATTGCTTTGGTGGATCTCGAACTGACCCATGTGAGGGGTTACTGAATAGCCAGTACTAATCTAAAACTCCATTAACTCATGATGAGGGAGGATTTCTGATTACAAGAGGGCCATTGCTGTTAACACATTGCTTTTCATGACCCACATTAATGTTTTGTTTTTCCAACATTTCCACCATATGCCTAGGAAGTTATGCAATAATATAGTGGATTTTTTTTTCATATACCAAATAATAATAAATCAAAAATGTAAAAATATAGTCTACTCCACTTTCATGCAACACTGCAAACCTGCAGCTGTTTTTTTGTGTTCTTTTAATTGAGCTATGAGGTCATGCCTTGACATATCGTTCTTATTCATTCTTGTGATAGGATTTCATTGGTCAGAGTTAAACAAACATACATTTTGGAATGCAGAAAAATGCAAAACTTCTCTGCATAAACGTACCTTACCTACTGTAAACTTAACATCCTCAGCAAGCCCCCCCCCATTACATCATCTTTTTTTCCCCCATTAATTTTCAGGTGCTGGTTAATTAAACACTCCTCTTGAGTGTTTAGACAAAATGAGCTGACTGCAAATCTGATTTTGAATTAACCTTAAAAATCCCTACAGTTGTGTTACTTACTGAACATGGCATTAGTTGTGTACAGAGAGTTTAGTGAGCCAATAGCGTGTAGATGTTTCTGAGAAGTGTAAACACTGCTTAGGTGCAAGCTGTTTAATGCAGACTCTTGCATGGATGTTTTCCTTTCACTGGGTAGGAGATTGCATTTGTGTCATCCATTCATTAGCATCTTGTTTTGGTATCTCTTGTTATACAGCAGCCACAGAAAAAAAATGCAGGAACAACAGAGCATGCCAGGACCAGATAAATGAGGGTGTTTCCCTGGATACGTGTTGTAGAAGACAGGGATGCTGCCATTTAAGGAATTGGACAAACAGCCCATGCTTATTGGACTCGTATCAATTGCCATTATTAGCCATTCTTTGCATGAAAACAGAGTGAAAAGACTCTGACTCTTGTGTTTTTTATTTTTATTTAGGAGATATTGAAACTGGGAAAGACTTTTAGTTCAGAATTTAAATTCTCTTTTTTTCCTGTTTCTTTTCTCTCTCCATTGTAGTGAATAAGCACAAACCATGGATCGAGACGTCCTACCATGGTGTCATCATCGAGAACATGGACACTGTACTGCTCGACCCTCCTCTGGTCGCACTGGACAAAGACGCCCCTGTCCCTTATGCAGGTATACGACTTGCCTAACTTATTACACAGCGCTATGGAATACTCAACCCTGATTGGTCAGTCATGGCATTCAGGTGTATATGGCTGTTGTCCCTGATAGCCAGTGTCTTGCACTGTGTTTGTTTCATGTGTCTCGCATCCTTTTTCTTCTCGCAATCAAATCATTTTAACTGGATCAATGTTTTTTTTTGTCCATTTATCTATTTATTTAAGTTGCAATAAGCACTTGCTTTGGGGTTTATTTGGTGATCATGACTGTACATTTTTCCCTTTCTAATTACTGAATACTTTTTTTTATGACTAAATTATTTTTTTTCTTCACACAAGATCTTTGTCCAGTTTAGATGTAATTGAGTTATATAATAAGAATTGTACTTTTATGCTATTTATAAATTATTTTTGGAACAAAGTCAATTGGAATATTAATTATTTTTCATAAAATTGATTTATAAATGGTATAATATTTAAATACATTTTTATTAAGCATTTTTCCAACAACTCCTTTTAAGACAATGCCTTCAATACATCCCATTAGAGTACTACCAATGGTTCATTTTGAAGCATGCAGCACATGCAGAATACAGATGTGGCCATTGAGATATTTTTAATTACATGGCAGCTTTTATGCATTTTAATGACGATTGTGATCATTTTGATTAGCTTTGCAGCCTACTTTTTCCATATCTAATCTATTCTTATGAAACACTCAAGCTCACTCCAGAACATCCAGGTTTATTTTGGAATTTACAGGAGTGGATGGTAACAATGGCTTGGTTCTTCAGTAGTACTGGTTCTCTATTCCTCTGTGTTTAAGTGAGTGTGGTTGAGTGTGAGATTTTATGTGTATTGCAGCATAGTGCTCATATAAAAGAGATTTAGTCAATGCTTTCCGCACTGTTATGGAGACAGATCCACCTGACCTTACTGTTATTTCCAAGTGTGCTTCCTGCCTCTATCTCCATTGTTGTGGTGACACACAGCCCTTGTGTAAGTGGATCTTGTCAACCTTTCCATGGCCGAGCGTTCAATAAACCGTGCGGCCTTGAAAAATGACTCGTACATTGTGTGCTTTGGCTTTCGAAGAGAATAAGTCAACACCTTAGAGCGTCAATCACCTCTCACGGAGCAATGAATGACAGCACAACTTTATGACTTGCGTGTTGTATGTAAGACAGATTCCGACTCACTGGTTTTCAAGTGCAAGTTGTTCAGATGAAGTGGAAGGATGTGGGGAGAGTGGTGACTTGACAGATGCAAAGTAATTAAATAAAGTGATTTTTTTAATGCAAAGAGGAATGTGTGGAAGCATTGTAACAGGTAACTCTCTACAGCTCCTTAAATGACAATGGCTACAATTAATCTCCTTTCTGGCAGCCTTGGAAAAAAGCACTTTACTGGCTTTTACACTGAACAAAATTATAAACGCAACACTTTTGTTTTTGCCCCCATTTTTCATGAGCTGACCTCAAAGATCTAAGACTTTTTCTATGTACACAAAAGGCCTATTTCTCTCAAATATTGTTCACAAATCTGTCTAAATCAGTGTTAGTGAGCACTTCTCCTTTGCCGAGATAATCCATCCACCTCACAGGTGTGGCATATCAAGATGCTGATTAGACAGCATGATTATTGCACAGGTGTGCCTTAGGCTGGCCACAATAAAAGGCCTCTCTAAAATGTGCAGTTTTGCTGTATTGGGGGGTCCGGGGGGGGGTCCGAAAACCAGTCAGTATCTGGTGTGACCACCATTTGCCTCACACAGTGCAACACATCTCCTTCGCATAGAGTTGATCAGGTTGTTGATTGTGGCCTGTGGAATGTTGGTCCACTCCTCTTCAATGGCTGTGCGAAGTTGCTGGATATTGGCAGGAACTGGAACACGCTGTCGTATACGCCGATCCAGAGCATCCCAAACATGCTCAATGGGTGACATGTCTGGTGAGTATGCTGGCCATGCAAGAACTGGGATGTTTTCAGCTTCCAGGAATTGTGTACAGATCCTTGCAACATGGGGCCATGCATTATCATGCTGCAACATGACATGAGGTGATGGTCGTGGATGAATGGCACAAAAATGGGCCTCGGGATCTCATCACGGAATCTCTGTGCATTCAAATTGCCATCAATAAAATGCACCTGTGTTCGTTGTCCATAACTGGTAGAGAAATGAACATTCAATTCACGGGCAACAGCTCTGGTGGACATTCCTGCAGTCAGCATGCCAATTGCATGCACCCTCAAAACTTGCGACATCTGTGGCATTGTGCTGTGTGATAAAACTGCACATTTTAGAGTGGCCTTTTATTGTGGCCAGCAATGTCACACCTGGCCACACCTGTGCAATAATGAGTGAGTGACGTGAGTGACATGACATGTGGCCAAGTATGGTTTCCCATATTTAACCCATCCAAAGTGCACACACACAGCAGTGAACGCACACACACCATGAACACACACCCGGAGCAGTGAGCAGCCATTTATGCTGCGGCGCCCGGGGAGCAGTTGGGGGTTCGGTGCCTTGCTCAAGAGCACCTCAGTCATGGTATTGAAGGTGCTATACATTCACTCCCCCCACCTACAATTCCTGCTGGGCCTGAGACTCGAACTCGCAACCTTTGGGTCTAACACCTAATGGTTAGAGAGTCGGACTCGTAACCCAAAGGTTGCGAGTTCGAGTCTTAGGTCCGGCAGGAATTGTAGGTGGGGGGATGACTTCCCTAAGCTTCCTTCGTCCCTGGGTGGGCTCGAACCACCAACCTTTCGGTTAACAGCCGAACTCGCTAGCCGATTGCGCCACAGAGACCTGTGGCGATCATGCTGTCTAATCAGCATCTTGATATGCCACACCTGTGAGGTGGATGGATTATCTCGGCAAAGGAGAAGTGCTCACTAACACAGATTTAGACAGATTTGTGAACAATATTTGAGAGAAAGGGGCCTTTTGTGTACATAGAAAAAGTCTTAGATCTTTGAGTTCAGCTCATGAAAAATGGGGGCAAAAACAAAAGGGTTGCATTTATAATTTTAAGTGTATATATTTATTTTTGCTGCTTGCACTTGAAAAGCATGCTGTGTAAAGATTTGTTGTTCATACCTTGGGGAATCTTTTATCTGACATGCTTTTTTTTTTACAGCATCACCATTGACTACCGGTGATGATTGATTATCTTTGCAGCATGTTAGATAAGTGTGTTTTTGTTTCTGTAATACCAAACTTTAAAGTATAATTTTTTTCTAAATGCACATTATTGAGCTTGTGAATGATTGACTGATTGATTGATTATTGCCTTTGTAAATTTTAATTAATTCTTCCGGTGAAAGGACAGACTACTCTCTGTCCTTTTGTTTTCCTGCAAATATATAAAACATGTAAAATATATATATTTTATAATTATTGTAGTGACAAAATAATGTTGTCCTTAGGATAATGGCATTATTTAGCAGTTTTTTCCTCTTGTATTTTTGACACTCTACAAATCTTTGCGTCTTTCAAAGCATCATATATGATGATCTCCTAGTGAAACTGAACCTAGCACAAAACACAAGATGCATTGTGATTTTTGTTTTTCATGGCTTAATGTAAGGAATATTTCACATGTATGTCAACATATTGAGATCTGAAGGAAAAAACATTTTAGGCATTCAGGATAAACCACAATAAGTTGTTAGAAGACACAAAGTTCAAAAGAAATAGAAATCTTTTGTAACATTATAAATGTCATATAAACTGTCACGTTTGATTTCTTTCTTTCAGAATAATGAGAAAAACTATACATTAATTTTATACGTAATCCACATTCATTTTCTACATCCACTTTTTTTTTTGGAAAGTCCTGTGCACGTTACTTTGATTTATCAAAGACATATTAATGGTGGACTGCAGCTGTTGTTAAAGCATCACTGGGAAATGAGTGCTGTGCTCTGATTGGGTGACAGGTGATATTTCACTGCCTTTTCACTGGGAGCCAATGGATACAAACGTAAGATTGCTGCCAGGGAGACGCAGAGAAAAACGGGCCCTCCGTCTCAATCCGTCATTCTCTGTAATTCTCCTCACTCCCATTCTTTCTGTCTTTCTTTCTCTGTCCGACTCACCTCTTCCACGTCAGACTGTGAGTTATGCGTGGGAGGCTTTGTCATCAATCCTGTTTTCGTCTGTTTAGAGAAAGGAATGCAGGCGACCTTCTGGCACCGCATTAATTGGGGTGTGGGAACACGACCCGGGATTTTTAATGCTTCGCCTCGTTCTCCTTCGTCTTTTTCTCCTGCCTCGCTTACTGTCTCCCATGTATCAGCTTGCTTTGATGTAAAATAACGATGATGAGCCTCAAGTCGATGATATATGCTGAGGCAGGGATCCTGAAGATGAATTGTTATTTCTGGGAACAAGACTTTCCCCTGTAGAGCAGATAGCGTAGGTCTTGTAGTATGCATGGAGCATTCTCAATCAAATTACCGTGAAGGATGAGCCGGAGTCAGTAGAGGAAGGCAAAAAAGAAACGGCAGCTTAATTTGCTAATTCTTTATCTCAGTTGCGGCTTCACCAGCCTCTTTCCCATTAATCTCTTCTCTCAGATGATGTACAATGCCGTATTGTTCCACTAAACTTTGCCTTCCTCACACCAGATTAGCTAACAAAACCCAAGCTAGGAAGAGGTTCAGGGAAACTATGGATGGATTGCAAAATCCACACATGAGAGTGAGAATAGGAGGATGTAGTGGAAGAGAATGGCAGTGCCTGCAGTTCAGATACTTTGCAATTGTATTGTGTATTTCTTTTGTAGAAGGGGGAACCTTCTCAAGCAAACTGAACAAGGAAAATGGCTTTTTCGGTGGAACACTTTGCATGTTTTATGATTGTGTTGGGACTATTCTGTCTAAAAACAATCGTATACGCTAGTGGATTTTGCTGTTCAATTATTATAAATAATGCCTCTCTTCTGTGTTAGAAACTGTAGAAGAAAGTATTTTGATCTTGTAAGTGGATGAAGAGAGTGTTGATTATGTGCTGGTCACAATCCTCTTTAAGGTGTGACAGGTTGTCATTTAAAATTAAGGGTGTTGTACATGATGCAAAAGATCACACTTGTATTTTCAGCTCAGTCTGTTTTCCACAAGGGTCACTTGCTTGATATGAATAAGAGCTGATTGGAGTGTCATGTATATCACATTTCGTGACAAATTCATAATAAGCATGGTAGGTTAAATTTACTTGGATCTGACCTACAATTCTACACACATTCGTAAGTAAATAAATAACAACGAAAGATGCTTCGTTTTTTTTATGTGGGCTTTCTAAATGATACATGTAATTAGTTTCTATGCTTCATGTTAATTAATCTGAGATATAGATGCTTAGAAGACGTTTACTAAAGCAGATTAGGGGGCGGTTTAAACAGGCAGCCTGAAAAAAAGAAAAAAAAGGAAGGAAAGTGAGCAGAGGAACATTTAACCAGATGCGTTTTATATAAACAACCTTGTCGGGTGATCGTATAACTGTCCTCAGACTTGCAGTAATAATAATTCATTTGTTGTTTTGCAGATCTAATTTGTTTTCATTCCTGTTCGAAAGTGTTTTGTGACCTTTTTTCAAAAATATAGCTGATTTGCCCTGAAAATTTAACCCTAGTAACTCAACCACCTACATTTTGGACCATGAAATGGTTAGTTTCAAGCCTGTTCTCTTCAGGGTCAGTTGTGGATGAAAGTTTAAGAATTATTTGTATTAGGTTTAGGGGGCAAACACTTTTTCACACAGGGCCATGTAGTTTTGGATTTTGTTTTCCCTTAATAATAAAAACCTTAATTTAAACTGCATGTTATCTTTTACTAATATTTAAATTAGTTTGATGATCTGAAACATTAAAGTGTGACATGCAAAAAAATAAGAAATCAGGAAGGAGGCCAACACTTTTTCACACCACTGTATATATATGTAATACTACATGCTAATTAAATGGTGTGGAGTACAGAAATATTCCTGTGAGGTCTCTTTTAATAACTCAAATAACACTTGAAGTATTATCTTTGACTTGCAACTGAGAGGATTGAAATAAACGCTTCAAGAGGTAATTGGTGATTATAACAACACATGCATATAATATTGAATATTTAGACTTGAGATTGTAGCTTAATGCAATAAGATTTGACAGCGTTTACTGATAAGAGCCGATGGTGCCTAAAAGCTTTCCTAACTCGAAAATGTCCACCATCGTGGCCTTATCGCTGATTAAAATGACACTTCCACTTCCGTAAGAGACTGGGAATTCAGCCAGACATCATTTGCAAGCATAATTTAGTAACATCTTAAGGTGTGCAGATGAGAAGGAACTAAACCATTGCTGGTTTGAGGTCTCTTTAGAGATCCCCCGACTCTGTTTAATTAGCTCCTGACTGATGGCGTGATTTTAAAGAACCTGGCGATACATTTCATTTAGCAATTTTTATGGTTTAATATTGTGCGTTTTCATTTTGGTACCTGAAATGTGTAACTTGTTATTTGCTGACCTGTTACTTCTGCAGAATTCATCTCACAGGAGCTCTTAGAAGCACATTAGCTGCGAACATGTTATGATGCCTGATGCCTTTGAAATAACAAAGGAGGTCTATAGTACCTGAAGAAAGTGATCTGCTAAAATTCCCTTTCGTCGGAATGGCAGTTTCTCAGCTGGTGCAGGCCTCCCGGTTAATAAGCGACCTGCTTGCAGCCATCTGTGCTTATGAGCACTCTATTTTTGGCCACAAAGGTTTTTGAGCCAATCACCATTTTTTCCCTTGCATATTTGTGCTACTTGCAGTATCATATGTCTCTTATTTGATGTTATTATACTTTTTCAAAACACTTGTTTTGGTGGCTTGCTGTACTGCACTGTATCACAACAACAACAATAACAACAACTTTAGGTATCCTAGATCATTTCTAATAGTAAATGTTCTACTCAGGTAGACGTTGTCTGCTCACTTTAAGGGCATGGATAAGAACTGTGTGTGTACTGAATTTAAAGACCACTTTTGAAGACCACTTGAACATGAAGGATCAGAATATAGTTCTTTCAGTTTAAACCATGCAGAAATGTACTTGTCATAGCACAGTCTCTAGAAAATAAATCTTGAATCTTGATTGTCATGACAATTGGTGCACTTTTTTTCTGTCAACTGTGTAGAACAGGGCTAAAAGAAGTGTAGATTGATTAAAGGAAGATGGCTTAGCCTTGTAAGTACTCTATTTCCTGACAACAATTTTAGTAGTAAAAATATTTTTTTTTTATTATTTATTATAATTATTACTGATTAACTTCTGATCTCTGTAAAACATTTCTAATTTTTAATCAATTAAATATTTGTATTAAAATATATGTAAAAAAGATTTTGAGAATGCCTTGCTATTTTGAATTGCTATCAATGGAGAAATATGCTTTTTGCCCCTTATTTTTTTGTAAAACATAAAAGGAGAATCAGTTAAAGGGGTCATATGATGCTGCTAAAAGAACATTATTTTGTGTATTTGGTGTAATGAAATGTGTTTATGCGGTTTAAGGTTAAAAACACATTATTTTCCACATACTGTACATTATTATTTCTCCTCTATGCCCCGCCTTTCTGAAACGTGTTGATTTTTACAAAGCTCATCGGTCTGAAAAGCGAGGTGTGCTCTGATTGGCCAGCTATCCAGAGCATTGTGATTGGCCGAATAACTCAAGTGTGTGACGGAAATGTTATGCCCCTTGCCATATTGTGATGCCCTGTCCGGCCGGAGCAACGAGACATAAACATTTAAAAACCATTATAAACAAGGCATTTGTTGCATCCAGTGGGGACATAATTACTGATTATAATGACTTATACGGTCTTTTTACGCGTTGCGTTGCATCGCGCCGCGTAAACATAAAACCATGTCTGCATTTGTGATCGGAGAAA
>NW_015506347.1:0-3512 GCF_001515645.1 Sinocyclocheilus grahami | reverse complement strand
TCCACAGCTCAAAGTTGATGTATTTCCTCAGCGACCAGCACGGATCAGCTCCAGGCATGACAAAGCGGATATTGTCCTCTTTTGGAAGGGCAAACAAAGTAGTTTCGCTTTCACAAGGAAACACACAGTGCTTTCACGACATGGCGGCGATGGCGGCAACAACAATACTACAGCGAGAATAAAAGTTATACCTTCCTTCTTTGCGTGAACATTTTGGCGGCATTATGAAAATCTTCCCACATTGTGATGTAGACATGTGGGGGCGTGTTAGAACGAGCCGTTTTAGGTAGGCGTGGTTGACCCTTAACTTTTATAAAGAATATCTCTTTGGATTTGAGACTTTAGTCTTTGCAACTTTACAGATCTTCTTTATGCACCAAGAGCTTGTAACACTCCAAAGAGAAAGGAACAATTTAAATCGCATCTTATGACCCCTTTACAAATTGCTTCCGCTTTGTTCCATTCTTTAGATTAATATATTGTATGGCTTCAGAAGACTTGAAATACAGTGCACAAGTCATATAGACAACTGTTCTGACATGTGCATTTAGCCTGTTTGGAGCTTTGCAGTAAAAATCAACACCAAGTTTTGTTGCTTGGAAAAGAGTAACTCTTCCTGACACTTTATTTTGTGTTTCACAGAAGAAGGAAAATAACATGAGGAAGGGAATGACATGAGAGTAAATGATGATGTTCCTTTAATAAAATTTTTTACTCCTAATTCCATTTCTGAGGACAGATTCAAGCTGCAAGCAGGAGCTTATATCACACATGGAGCGATAACCTCCCAACTAAATGAATAACACTGATTTCTCTAGATTTTAAGCACCTCATACTGTGTAAAAGTTTGAATTACCAGTCCATATTCTGCAGACACTATGGAAATCCATATTGGCTCTTCCCCTCCTTCCTCCAAAATTACGTTTGCTAAAAGTGCCTGGTGCCAAGTTCTGTGATGAGAAAACGAATTTTCCTCCAGTGAAATATGATTTCCCTAGCACAGGGAATGATTTGAATGGAGGGGGTCTCTTGAAGAGCAAGCGTTAGGGCGTTGATCAAACCTCTCATGTTCTGGCATCACGTCTGGTTGCGATGAAGGTATGGAAGAATGATTAAAATAAACTCATTTTTTCCCCCTTCCTCCCTTTCTTTTGTGCTTCATTTAATCTTTTTGGGCTTTCTCTTTCTGTGAAGTGAGATGGTCTGGACATAAAGGAAGGTAGTGCACATCAAAGCCTGTTGTCTTCAGGGGCCACTAAGATCCAGACACTGATCCGTTCTCATGTGAGAGTGAGAGTCGATGAGTACAGCATCTTTCCACTTCCTTTCTTGTCTCGGGCCCTTTTGAGATGATTTGGCCTGAAAGCAGCTGAGATGAGGAAAGGAATGAGACAGCGGACTAGAGAGGGTTACTAGGGCTTTTTGATTGTTGACAAAAATGAAGAAAGGATTTGGGTTTGCTGTTCAGGCAGTGAGATTACACAGAGCAGGAACCAAAAGTAAGATTGCGCATTCCCTTTGGCTCTCAGAGAGCGCTTTATCAAACTTTTAAGTACTTAAGGCAAACTCCTCTCTGAGGGGGGAATTCACTAAATAGCTGCGCCAATTTTGCAAGCTGTATTTCAGCTCAAAATGTTATTCACTAACCACCCGCAATCCAATTTAACCAGACACTTTACATCTGTTCTGTTGTAGAGCTCCGTTATGTGTGTTTAAATGAAGTCATTGTCACTCTTTTCAGCTATTACTTCATAGGGAAACCAATCTCATTGTGATTTTTTGCAGAGTAAGGCATTCCTGAGTCAACAGTTTTTGTTGGTCCTGTAAAAAATTCTTACACAAACCCCAACCATTACCTAATCCTTAATGTAATGTCCCTAAAATCGGATGTTGTTCCAAGACCAATATTTAAATAATATGTTTGTGAACTCTGTTCTCAACTTATCTTTTACTCTAAGCTTTCCGTGCTGGTTTATGATTGCTAGCTAGTGTTTGGTAATGGTTTAGTTGGTAGCATTTTTTTTCCCCAACACGGTACATGTTCTGACAATCAGTAATTCATTAAATAATGATAAAATGGAGAAGGGTATTATAACCAGGCATATATCCACACACAGAGTATAGTTGCTGCACTTTTTTTCTCCCAGCACTTTCAGCATTCTCCAAAACTAAGCACTCAGGATTGGCTTGCAAAAAGCAAATTTGCAGTTTGCAAACAGCATGCATCACATATGTTTTTTTTGTTTGTTTTTTTTTGGCATTATGTATGAAAGCTGATTTGCATAATTCCTTTAGTGATTCGAAGTTTAAAACGATGTGCAAATACACTGTGATATAAATGGGCAAAATGCATTCTTATTTAGTTCCCTTACAAATCTGCATGTTTCCGTAGAACTGTGCATATACATAATATAAATAAATTAAAATATATAAATATATATACACACAGTCATGGCCAAAAGTTTTGGCAGTGACATAAATTTTCTGTTTTGCAAAGTTTGCTGCTTAAGCTGTTGTGGTGTTCATTCACATTGTTTCTAGACTATTGAGTAGAGTGATCAGATGCATTTTAAATAATTGCTAAAAGCTTCATTGGCCAAAAAATGAACTTTTCACAAAAAAACTAATTTCACTGTTTTTTTTATCCTGACACAAAGTGACCAGCTAACTTTAATTAACTAAACATATCAGCAGCACATGTGAATGAGTACTAGTCAGGTGAAATCACTAACTGATTGCTATAAAAGGAGGGAAGAAGCGCTTTTAATCATTGTGTTTTTGTTAGCAATGATTCCGAACTACGGAATCGTGTCACCAGCAGTGCAGAGCTTGCTCAGGAATGGCAGCAGGTTGGTGTGAGAGCATCTGCACGCACAGTGAGGCGAAGACTTTTGGACAATGGCCTGGTGTCAACAAGAACAGCAAAGAAGCCACTTCTCTCCAAGAAAAACATCAAGGACAGACTGAAATTCTGCAGAAAGTACAAGGATTGGCCAGCAGAAGACTGGTGCAAAGTTATTTCCTCTGATGAAGCTCCCTTCCGACTGTTTGGGACATCTGGAAAATCGATTGTTCGGAGAAGAAAAGGTGAACGCTACCATGAGTCCTGTGTTGTGCCAACAGTGAAGCATCCTGAGACCATCCATGTGTGGGGTTGCTTTTCAACCAAGGGAGTGGGCTCTCTCATAATTCTGCCCAAAAACACTGCCATGAATAAAGAATGGTATCGCAACGTCTTAGGCCATTCGTATTTTAACCAACAGAAAATGATTTTAAGCCAGCTATTATCTTTTGCTGTAGTTTGTCAGTAGGGAATATCAGTTTGCATTTCTAACCATTCCTTTTGCCATTAATTGTAGTAATCCAGTGAGATTTTTGTATGCATAAGGAGTCTGTCAACAGCCAGTGCTCCACAAAGAGATCTGATCTCACCATCGTCCAGTCCTTCTAGAATGGCATGAAGAAACAGAAAAAACGTCTCGGGTTACTTATGTAACCATGGTTCCCTGAGT
>NW_015506346.1:341920-342671 GCF_001515645.1 Sinocyclocheilus grahami | reverse complement strand
GTGTTGCCTGAAGCAACGAGAGAGCTACAAACATAAGCCACAAGTCACTTCAGTGCCAAGAGAAACATTTAAAATAATGTGCGTGATTCCACACATGGCATTTAAGCTGAGATGTGGTTGCTTTAAACCTCTGTTATAGTCCACATGAGATTTCTACTTGGTTTATTGTGACTTAAGGTTTAGTAACAACCAAGAAATCACATTAAACATTATAGGAAAAGCCATAAACAACATTGGACAAATGAAATGACCAGCTGGGTGGCAAAACAATGGATCTTATTGGATATTTATAATTTATCTTTTTGACGACATTGCCAACAATGAGTAATTGCATGATTAGATGTGGTATATCTTAATCCTAAAGACCCATTTAAAGAGTGATAAAATATTATAAATGCTACAAAAAAATTGTAAATATGTGTAAAATATGATCTGAAAAAAGTACTTTTTCATCCTTTTACCTCTGATGTCCAAGCAATCTTTTGAAAGCATAAATAAATGGTAACAAATACTGTAAATGTTAAATTTATTCATAATATTGATTTTATATATATATATAATATATATAAATTAGTATATATTAGTTAAACTAATATATATATATTAAACTAATATATATTAGTCCTGTCAAACGATTAATCGCGATTATTATAAAATTAATAAAGGTTTCGTTTACATAATATATCTGTGTATACTGTGTACATTAATATGTATATATAAATACAAACACATGCATGTATATATTTAAGAA
>NW_015506346.1:337147-338124 GCF_001515645.1 Sinocyclocheilus grahami | reverse complement strand
AGAATAAAAGAAAGAACAGAGGGCAGACAGAATAAATGATGAATTTAAAATAGATGGAAGAGAAGAGACAAAAAAGAGTCAGAGAATAAGTGAAAGAAATGGGTACTGAATAGGAGTCAAATTAGCAAGTAATGAAGAGAAAAGACCAATGGGGTAAAGGGTCTTCGTGTAGTACTGTTTAAAGTTGAGGTTTTTGTTTTCAAACAGGTTTCATAAACACTCACTCATCTGCCATTGGTCGAACAAACAGATAGCCACGGTCCCAAGCTCATGCCATTGGCTGAGCCACTATTGCTGTGTTGGGCTGGTCGAGATACTCAAACAAACAGTGCAATGTTTTCATAGCACCATATAGAAACAGTGTTATGGGGAAATCAACCAACATATGGTTTGCTTATAGTATGCATATTAAGTCAGTAGTTAAGAGGAAGTATTTTAACATTGAATGCTTCAAGGACAATCAGCAGTCTAGACTATAGTTCATTGCAATCACCAGACATTAACAGCTTGATTAAAAAAATAAATAAACATATAGGCCTATAGGAATATATGTCCATTACTTTAAAAAATGAAAGTTATTTTAACAAGATATTGTGCCTATTTAAATGGAATGCGCTATTATGTTCTTTATTTAATCTGTAAAATGTTGAAGCATTAAAGATACTAGGCATGTCTAAAGCAGAAGAAGGCCTGCAGAGATGAAGTGAGTTACAACCCATACAAATACAGGCATTGTGAGCCTCATAAACAGGTATTGGGAAGTCGTGCCTTGAAATATTAACTAACAGTATTGAAAAGTACTTTGGATTCATCAAGGTCTTCTTGAGTGCTTCAGATGTGTGTACTTCACACAGCGTTCATGCATGCCTCAGCTTTAACTAGCTCCTGGAGATTCCATCAAGCCTGAGTGGCATAAACTTCACATCTCATTATCATACATCACATCTTGAAGTACAATGAGTGAGACAAGCATTTGA
>NW_015506346.1:322239-322706 GCF_001515645.1 Sinocyclocheilus grahami | reverse complement strand
CATGAATGTGCAGTTGGTAATTTCAGCCTTCAGGCTAGCTCATCTCTGAACATCTTTCTGGGGTTTGGAAAAGCTGCAAAGATTTATATCATTTAACCTTCCTGAAGCGAGAGGACACCAGCAGCAAGCTAAATGTGCGTAACAGGCAGCTGGACGCTGTGTCCTACCGCACACACATGTGTCATGGTTTCCCCCCATTAATGGATTATGTCACGTCAAGAGTGAATGATAAGTCTGGCATCTCATTACTATTATTTGGCAAATGATCAGAATATGTCTGTCCGCTGGGAACGACCTTCTAGCCCCCGGATTTCCGTGGCTGCTATTTGTCACTTAATTAGCTACAGGATATTCTGGTCCCGCAGGCCAGTCAAACTGCAGCTCTGGTCTCTGTCTTAGCATTTTGATTGCCACAGGGAAGGCAGACATAAGGCCACAGGTATGCTGCCTCAGTCAACAAGCTTGAT
>NW_015506346.1:320325-321178 GCF_001515645.1 Sinocyclocheilus grahami | reverse complement strand
TAAGAAAAATTTTATGTTTATATATTAAACATATTTATATATAATCTAAAATATAAGAATATAAATATATATGTATATACATGTAACTATTTTCAAAATATATACTGTATATGTGTGTATTTTTATATAAATAATAAATATACACAGTACACATACATATTATGTAAATAAAAACATAGTCGCAAAAAAGCAGCCGATGCTCATCAGGTGCGGGTCATCTACTTACGACACAGGCGCAAAATAGTTTTAGACGTGCTTTTTTTGGGTGTTCAATAATGGCGCAAATACCAGTAATTTGATGAGTGCAAACATTGGCAAATTGTGTTGCATGATTCATTTTAATGCTCTCCTCCCATAAATTTTGCGTCTGAAAGCGAAACTCCTACAAATGCATATTCAATAATATCAGCCACAAAAATAATTGTTCACGCCTTTTCAGTGCTAATTCTTCACTGCAATTCTTTAGTAAATCCTGACAGTAGGGTACTATTTTAACGCCAAAAGACGGTTTGTGCTGGTGTAAGCTGTTAGTAAACCTGGCAAACACTTGCGACATTGGAAAAGTCCAGTAGTAGATCATTATAGATTGTTACCCGCATACTATATTCATCAACTCCAAAAAGCTATATTTATTTTTTAACCTGAAATAGGCAGAATGATGCAGTCATATTAAATTATATCTCTCTTAAACTAATTTCAGTGCTCCTACATTGTTTAAGTTACTGCATAAACCGATTTACACTGGCTTCCAGGCTATTCTAGGAAATAAAATTGCTGTTGGGACCTAAAGCACAGATTGGACAGTACGTGCTTTCTGACCATAATATTAAATGGGTACATCCACCCTATTGAG
>NW_015506346.1:318306-318928 GCF_001515645.1 Sinocyclocheilus grahami | reverse complement strand
TTTTTCTTGGTTAATGAATAAAATATTGTGGTGCTTCTCCTCTTAAATGCTAAAATGTATGTTTACATAGAGAAACGCATGGTTGCATTTTGTAATGACTAGATTCCAGAATATTTAATTAATTATTACATCAAAGCTCTATAGACAGCATTACCCTCGAGTAAGCATAGAATTTAATCCAATGTTCAGCATCCATAAAAAATAGCTTTATATGTGTCAGTTCACGGAGGGTTCAGAGCTGCCTTAATATGGCATTTCAAGAGAAGACTTTTCCCGTTTTTCCACCTCGGCTGGACCTAAGAAGGTTTCAAGGCACTTTGGAGAGCAAAAGAGTTATAAAAGACAGAGCATCGGTCACCTCAATATCGACATTTTAATACAAATTCTCTACAGGTTCGCTCCAGACAGCCTGTGCTTTCTCCCCTGAAGCCTGCCTGAAGGGAAAGTGTCTTTCTCAGCACATCCGCAGGGTCGATGGGGACTCTAATGTACTATTAAACATTTAGATCCTCAGCTTCCACTAATGGCGATTATGTGCACAGGTCCAGCCAAGAGGAGACAGCGTTATGATTCTGACTCTAGCAGATGGGTTATGATGTGAGGTAACATGGGATTAATTTGG
>NW_015506346.1:315818-316474 GCF_001515645.1 Sinocyclocheilus grahami | reverse complement strand
GCCAACACTATTGATAGTAAATTATAATTAGCTTTTCCAGAGAAGGTCAGTTACATTTATGTTTTTCTTTCTTTTTTTTAATTGACACAACCTTAATAATAATTACATTAGAAATCACCTGCTGTTTGGCTAACTAGAGGGTCTAGATAAGAATTATGTGATCCTGAATGCTTGTATTTCTTCTGTGGTATATTGTCAAAAAAATAAAAATCCAAAAACTCTACCGTTGGGGGTACAGCAGCTTGTCATTTGGGCAGTGCACCTATCCACCCCTAAGAGGTGCATATTAGTGGTGCAAAGAGTAGTAATATGTACCCTTATATGTTACAAAGGTTTCCCTTTGAGAGTATTGCCACAGTGACAAGCTGTTGTTCCCCCGAAGGTACAAAGAGGATATTTAAAGTCAATGTGGTACAAAGTTGTTTTGGATTCTATTGACTTTCATTGTATTGACAACAACAGTTTGTGTTCCACAGAAGAAATAAAGGCCCAGTTTACATCTAGTATTAAAATGCATTTTGGTCTTTTGGAAAATAAGTAGACGAAGGAGACACATTCCCATTCACATCTGGTGTTTTCGTGCTATTGTCCACTTTCTTGATTTTATTTGATGGAGGGTCTATGGGCATGTGTATGTATGGGCTGTATGGGCTGAT
>NW_015506346.1:313377-314635 GCF_001515645.1 Sinocyclocheilus grahami | reverse complement strand
AGGGTAGATGAAGCAGAGCCACGGAAAGAACACCAATTTTGCCCATTGTCCAACTTCTGCTGCGTTCAGGTAGACAGAAGCAGCAGACTAGAACTGCCATGTCATGGGGTACAGAAAGCTCATTTAGGGGACGATATGGTGGACAGTCTGGCATTTCAGTGGCAGATAAAATATAAGTGAGAAAAGGCAATGGTGGCAAAACTAGATGAAACTTGCCAAGAATGTTAAACCGAGTGTGACATCCTCGGTATATGTTCGGGAAATGAACGGAGAGTGCCCATTGATGTGGTCTTTCGCCTGAGCCCCAGCTGTGGACCGTCACGCTTTTATATCCACATGTCCCAGAAGAGCACGCAGAGAGAGCGCATTGCAACGTGCTATAGACCCCATCAGACTTTATTTCTCACATTGTGCTATGTGCCACATGAATCTGCAGCTGATATCAAGTGGAAAGCGATCATATTTAGCCATTTACGGGATATTACACACTGCGTTTAACAACCTGCAGAGTACATTTTTAGTAAGTCCGTAGCTTAAATTAAAACTTTGTTTAGCAGTTTGGCTAATTCATGCCACATTGCTGTGGTTCACTTATTGAGGATGGTATGGAACAGCCTGGCAGTGTCAGGAGAATTCATTAGCTTTGCCATTTGGTAGGCGATAACTTTGGGAGGGTTCAGTCGTAGCTTTGTTCCATCTGCTTGGCACGGCACTTTTGCGCTGGGAAACACTGCTGGCTCGTTAAATATGGAGGACGGCCGGCTTCCCTCACCACAAATGGGTCATATTATCACTGAGGCGTACTGTTCCTGCAATAATTCTGGAATCTAAATGATAGAATAAAAGAACAGATTGATCACTTTCATTTTGGAAAGCATCTTTTCGTTTGAGGAGGAGGCGAATCTATTAGAAAGGGAGGCATTTTCAGTCACGTAGAACAGCAGTAGGCGAAGTGTGTACTAAAATATCTATACAAATGTAATGTATGACAATAAGTAAGGTATTTTTAGGTTGATTTCTTGAAAAGTGTACAACAAAGCTGACAGCAACTGACAAGGCATTGGCTCAACCAATGGGTGACTCTAGGGGCAGGACTATCTGTTTGTCCAATCAGTGGCATAGTGAGGAATGTGTGAGAAACCTGTTTAGTTCATTTTTATTTATTTATTTTTATTATTATTATTGCAGTGTGGTGACATTATTGGCACAGAAATTGCCCTTCAAATAGCAGATGAGTATGTCATTTATTCATATAAAA
>NW_015506346.1:311842-312577 GCF_001515645.1 Sinocyclocheilus grahami | reverse complement strand
TTTTTTTTATTAGTTATTTGGATCTATTATAAATTGTCTATTTAGTACACATGTACCTGTCTGATCAGGTGCGTTTTCACAGTTTTGTCATCCATTTGGTCAGGATCAAGTTGTGTTTAATATTCAGGTCAGGTCATATTACTGTATTTTGAATGGACCCAACTATATTTTTAGTGGATCTAGTTTAGTTTTTGGTATATTGTTGCTGATTTGGTTTTGCTTTATTTTATTGTGAGGAAATCTTATGAATGTATGTCATCCTTTATTAACATAGAAGTTCAAGTCTGGGTAAAGAATCCCTTGATGTTTCTTGAATCTTTAAAGCTTTAAAACAACACAACATTGTCACATCAATGAATAAAAACTAGGCTCTAATACATTTGTCTGTTTTTTACTGTACGTATACATATTTCATATCTCTGTTATGTTGTCTGTTTTCTGTTGCGTTGTTGTGTATTATAATGAAAGTCTTTATAAAAAGGATTCTCAACTAAACTAAACTCAGCCTGTGCCTTACAGTTAAAAGTAGCTACATTGTACCTCATCATCACACCACTGCACTGCCACAAATGCCATCTGCAAGAACGGACTATGACTTTGGTCAAACAGAACAGAACGTTTGCTGAAGTATTCCTACTGTAGTTACTTGTTTGCTTCTAGTGGAACAATTATTGTAGGAGATACTTGGAAACGGTTTGTTTTATATATATGCTTTCTCAGATATATATATATATA
>NW_015506346.1:310040-311832 GCF_001515645.1 Sinocyclocheilus grahami | reverse complement strand
ACTCAAATACCCTACTGCTCTTTCTCTCTCTCACTCTTTTTTTTTTGCAAAGGTAGATGCCTCTGAGCTGCAAGTAGAGGCTAAATTGAGTTCACCTACTTGTATTGATTATTCCCAAAAATCATGATATGTTATGTTTGCATAAATCCCCAACAGTATGGTGGGTGAACATTTTTATTACTGTGAGTGTTGCTGAAATTATCTTGCATGGTTTACTATCTTATACTAGTCTTAAATAGTGTTCTATTACCAGTGAACAGAGGGAAGTCGTGGCCTAATGGTTAGAGAGTCGAACTCATAACCCAAAGTTTGTGGGTTCGAGTCTCGTACCGGCAGGAATTGTAGGTGGGGGGAGTATATATATATATATATATATACATATAAAACTGCTGGGTCATTATTTATATTCAATTACATCCTAATTTTCAGATATTTACATATCTGGTTTTTACCCTTGTCTGAGTTTTACAAGTTCCAAAATGTGGCTTAAGTGAGGTCCCTTGCCTCCTCACATCCGTACTTTGAGGATAGCTAAAATGAGTGGGCTATTAAGGCATTTTTAGGACTCTGAGTCAGATTTATGAGTGCATTTGTACTCAAATACCCTACTGCTCTTTCTCTCTCTCACTCTTTTTTTTTGCAAAGGTAGATGCCTCTGAGCTGCAAGTAGAGGCTAAATTGAGTACACCTACTTGTATTGATTATTCCCAAAAATCATGATATGTTATGTTTGCATAAATCCCCAACAGTATGGTGGGTGAACATTTTTATTACTGTGAGTGTTGCTGAAATTATCTTGCATGGTTTACTATCTTATACTAGTCTTAAATAGTGTTCTATTACCAGTGAACACTATTTAAAATGTTAAACCTATTTAAACCTATATAATTTATAAAAATTAAAAGCAAAACCTGATTGACACACCTATTTTAGCGTAGCGACCAGAAAGCATAAAAGCACGTGCGGTGAAACCGGAATCATCTTTCTGTCATTCAACAAGCGCTCTGTGTGTGTGTCAGTCTGATATCTGTTTGTGAGTCTTATTTAGTGTTGCCTGTGGAGCGGTCGCCATCTCAGGTGGCGAATAAGTTGACTGGAGATGCAGCCACTGGGGCTGGATGCCATGGTACAGACGTGGCCGAGGCTTCGTCTGTACACCTTTCCCCGATTGTTCTGCTCCCTGGGGTTTTGGAGAGAGTGCGCTGGAACGAGGTCAGTCGACTGCCAGTAGCCCCGTTCTGGCAGGACCGAGTATGGTTCTCGGACCTGATTCCTCTCCTCGACGGCACTCCATGGGAGATTCCCATCAGGAGAGATCTCCTCTCACAGGCGGATGGTGAGCCCCCACCCGGAGCTGTGGAAGTTGTGGGTGTGGCCTCTGAGGAGGCACAACTCATAGCTTCTGGTCTTTCAACCGAGGTTGTTGAGACCATTCTCCATCCAGAGCTCCCTCTATGAGGAAACTGTACTTCTTGATGCGGAGACCGCCAGCTCGACCCAACTAACTGCCCGTTTGGTACAGTTCTGGAGTTGCTGCAGGCCTGTTTATCCGCAGGGTTGACCCACTCCACCCTAGAGGTCTTCGTGGCGGCCATTGCGGCCTACCACGCCCCTCTCGGTGGCCATT
The DNA here is from genome assembly GCF_001515645.1 of Sinocyclocheilus grahami. Classification (NCBI taxonomy): domain Eukaryota; kingdom Metazoa; phylum Chordata; class Actinopteri; order Cypriniformes; family Cyprinidae; genus Sinocyclocheilus; species Sinocyclocheilus grahami. The sequence goes on along the minus strand of NW_015506346.1, from coordinate 310,205 downwards.
CAGTGGGAAGACACCCTCTTCTTACACGTTTCCTCCGTGGTGCGCTGAGGCCGAGGCCTCCGGCCAGAGAAGCTTATGCTAAGTGGTGGATCAGGATGCTATTCCATAGCCTTGAGCCCTCTGATCTCCCCTCTCCTTCGGGGGTCAAGGCTCACTCCTCCAGAA
>NW_015506346.1:297615-308851 GCF_001515645.1 Sinocyclocheilus grahami | reverse complement strand
TTTTATATATATATTCTCTCAGATATATATATATATATATATATATATATATATATATATATATATATATATAAAACTGCTGGGTCATTATTTATATTCAATTACATCCTAATTTTCAGATATTTACATATCTGGTTTTTACCCTTGTCTGAGTTTTACAAGTTCCAAAATGTGGCTTAAGTGAGGTCCCTTGCCTCCTCACATCCGTACTTTGAGGATAGCTAAAATGAGTGGGCTATTAAGGCATTTTTAGGACTCTGAGTCAGATTTATGAGTGCATTTGTACTCAAATACCCTACTGCTCTTTCTCTCTCTCACTCTTTTTTTTTGCAAAGGTAGATGCCTCTGAGCTGCAAGTAGAGGCTAAATTGAGTACACCTACTTGTATTGATTATTCCCAAAAATCATGATATGTTATGTTTGCATAAATCCCCAACAGTATGGTGGGTGAACATTTTTATTACTGTGAGTGTTGCTGAAATTATCTTGCATGGTTTACTATCTTATACTAGTCTTAAATAGTGTTCTATTACCAGTGAACAGAGGGAAGTCGTGGCCTAATGGTTAGAGAGTCGAACTCATAACCCAAAGTTTGTGGGTTCGAGTCTCGAGCATAAATGGCTGCCCACTGCTCTGGGGTGTGTGTTCACGGTTTGTGTGTGTTCACTGCTGTGTGTGTGCACTTTGGATGGGTAAATGCAGAGCACTAATTCCGAGTATGGGTCACCATACTTGGCCACATGGCACTTTCACTTCACACTATTTAAAATGTTAAACCTATATAATTTATAAAAATTAAAAGCAAAACCTGATTGACACACCTATTTTAGCGTAGCGACCAGGAAGCATAAAAGCACGTGCGGTGAAACCGGAATCATCTTTTTGTCATTCAGCAAGCGCTCTGTGTGTGTGTCAGTCTGATATCTGTTTGTGAGTCTTATTTAGTGTTGCCTGTGGAGCGGTCGCCATCTCAGGTGGCGAATAAGTTGACTGGAGATGCAGCCACTGGGGCTGGATGCCATGGTACAGACGTGGCCGAGGCTTCGTCTGTACACCTTTCCCCGATTGTTCTGCTCCCTGGGGTTTTGGAGAGAGTGCGCTGGAACGAGGTCAGTCGACTGCCAGTAGCCCCGTTCTAGCAGGACCGAGTATGGTTCTCGGACCTGATTCCTCTCCTCGACGGCACTCCATGGGAGATTCCCATCAGGAGAGATCTCCTCTCACAGGCGGATGGTGAGCCCCCACCCGGAGCTGTGGAAGTTGTGGGTGTGGCCTCTGAGGAGGCACAACTCAAGGAATTTTATGGTGAATTGTGGGCTCTGATCGAAGTGTGTTACTTTTTAGAAATCAAATGTTTCTTTTCCTGCATGATGACGAATGGCAATTTAAAAATGAAATAAATTGGATTTTCTGAAGCATTTTTTTTTTCTAAAGGTGACTTTTCTGAGTTATCGCACTAGAAACATTGGAAACTTTAAAAAAGAAATCCCACTTCATTTGAACAATCTCTCTTTTATATGAATGGTTGGTTAAATCATCAGTTGCCTCTTTTAAGTTCTCCTCAGCTCAATGGATGAGATAAAACTGCTGCCACTGTGTGATATAAAATATATTACATAATATTAAGATCTGACATTTAATTTTCACTCAAAAGAGCATGTCTCAACAAGACCTACAAATTATATACCGTATATGTAGCAAAGATCATGGATACTTATCACATATATTAAGAACTATAAAGTTTTGAGCCAACAGTTCAATTACACAAATGTTTTCTCTATCAGTGTTTCATTTCTCTTCAAAAACCTAGTTAAAACCCCGGTTAAATTAGAATCATTTTTATTTATTCACAGATTCAGATAACGATCAACATGATACTACCTATGATTGTAACTGAAATTTTGAACTGTTCTTTCAGAAGTTTTTAGAAGTTCTTTCAGAAGTTGGGATAAGTTGTCACGTGTTTTAAATATTGCAAATTGACCATTTATTTTGGTGAACAAGATGGTTTGATATTATAAGTTGGTGTTTTGTAAATAGTATTCAATTGTTTTTCTGTTGGGAATTTTGCTGTAAAGATGATAATGGCAGGATTCATTGTGACAGCTTACCCCTCATAATGTGACAACATTTTGAGGAAAAAGTGTACTTGTGCAAATGCTTTCTCTAGCAGCCTTCCCCCTTCAAGCATCTAGTTCAAAATCCTGTTCAAAACCCTGTTAAATTAGATTTGCATGTATTCAATAATTCAGGCAACGATCAACTGCATTACCTGTGTTATTTATTTATTTAATTTTTTTCAATGATGGGGCATGTTGGCACATGTTTTAAATTATATACATTTGTATATTTATTAATACCGTTTTGGCCTTAAAACAGTTTGATAATTTGATGAGACCTTACAATGTGGTGTTTCATAAATAGCCCAGTTTGTTTTAGTTTAAATGTTGCTGTAAAGCCATAATTGCAGGATCCAGTGTGACAGCTTACTCCTTGTAATGTGACAACATGCAGCAAACGATAGCGTAGGCCTACTCAGTTTTCTTTCTGTGTTCACAATATAAGGACTTAATAAAAGATCGCAACATTTAAGCTGCCTTTATATCACACACACACACACACAGGTTTGTTTTTATGGTTTATGGGGACTCTCCATAGGCGTAATGGTTTTTATACTGTACAGACCGTATATTCTATTGCCCTACACCAACCCTACCCCTTACAGGAAACTTTCTGCATTTTTAGATTTTCAAAAAAACTCATTCTGAATTATTTATAAGCCTTTTGAATTACGGAGACACTGAAAATCACCTTCTCGTTGTAATACCTATGTCATACCCATACTATTATACACATTTGTGTCCTCATAAACCACATAATCATGCACACACACACACACACACACACACTGATAATGTACAGAATGACGACGATGCAATATCATCCGCCTAGTGGTTTGTATCAGTAGTAAACCTGCGAGCGCAGTCAAGTCTATTTGACACCGGTGAGAGGTGCGCTACTAGATCCCACGGCAGCTGTCCGTTCAGAACTGCTGTATGTCTATGTAATGCAGTCCACATGAAAACGTGCCCAAATCATCATCAGTCCACCCATATCAGTATCGTTTCATTACGCAATGCCTTACAGCGAGACGGGGGGCAATCGGTGCCATTGCACGTACTCGCATTATATTTCCTCGATCCTTTAATAATATGGACTGTGGAGTCGAGGACCAGTTTGAGTGTAGAATAATTCCAGGCGCGCGCTATTGGCTCCCCGTCCTCATCTGTCAATCTGCGGAGGCGGGACTCTGCCTGCTCGCGCTCCCAGGAGGCGATAGATGCGCGAGCTGTACTTTTCTACTGTGTTGGAGCGCTTCGCACTTCTCGAGCTCAGTCCGAGCGTCAAGTGAACGGCGTGCGGAAAACGCAGTGGGACTTCAAGCGAGGAGAAGTTAACGAAGGAGCCTGTAGTATTGATCGCAGCAGCCTGCACCTGGATAAGCCCCATCATCAGCGCGCGGAGAAGCGAAAGAGCGAAGAAAGTGTTGACGGCAAGCGGGCAGCTGTTATAGAAGGAAGGCAATATGATGGTGAAGCAGCATATGCTGTTTACCCTGTACAGCATCTGCGGGATCGTCCTTAAAGGTAAGAGCGCTTCAAACTTTAAGGCAGCCTATGCGGTGCTTGCAATTTGGGGGCTCATCATCATTACGCACCACGTAGCCGTAGGAAATGCATTATGCTCTGGAATGGTGATGATTTGCATTTCCATAGTATCTCCAAAGGGCCTCGAGTGAGTACGGGGGCAGTTTCCCATTAGTCATCATTGCTCTGAAGAAATTGTGCACGTTTGCCCAGCACTGATACTGAATCGTATCACGGATAAGCCTGCACACACTGCAGAGCTAGAGCCCCGCTTTTATGGATTACCAGTCAAAATGTGTTATAGATAAACTCACCATCATAAGGGAATACGATTTCATTGATACAGCCTTTGCTTCACCTGATCGGAAACTTTATATAGCCTAATAAACGCATCGCTTTTATTTTATTGTAAAATCACGTGTTCTATATGCGTATTTAGGCACATTATTATTATTTATTTATTTATTTGATTATTTGATTTTTTTTGGAAATGCGATGTGTCTTTTAGTAGAATGCTGTAGCGTTAAATCTTGGTGCTATTTCCTGTTACGTATTTTATAGCCTAAAGTTTGAGGTATGTAGCCTACAGTTTTATTCTGGCAGGGATAAGGTTACATATATCTATGTTACCCCTGTAACGTGGTATTTTATAATCATGTGGCTTTTGTTCTGATTGGAAAAACTGTAGATCTCGGACAGAGCGTGAAGCCAATTGTTTAAGTGCTTTTTAACACCCTTAATCAGGTTTGTATGTGTTTTTTTAGATAGTTTCACAGTCATTCCAGTCTTCGGGATGTATGGTATTTGCGGCAATCCGCATCTTGGGGTCGTAGTAGCATCAGCTTTTTTCCTCTCAGAGAAAGACGTGCGAAGCAAGTACACCTGTCAGTTTATAGTTGTCAGTGTAATGCATTATTCACCCACATTTTCAACAGTAAGTCGAACATTACGCTATATCAGATGTTCGTAAAGAATTCTGTCAGCATTTCTGTGTTGTTTACCTTAAGTCTTGTAGTTTCGGCCGGTGCTCATCATTCACGCGCGACACTACAGGATCAGTATAGGGCAAGGTCGCGCGGGGCGACCGTTAGTGTGACAGGAATACTTGATGAATACATCAACTGAACGTGCCTTATTGCTTTTTCGCGCACTATGAAGGTAATGTTTGCTTGAAGTGCGGGTTTAGTGGTCAGTTTAAATGTCAGCAGGATGGGCTCAGTGTGTGACCATTCAAATGTTGGCAGGCTATATGTTTTGTGTCCCTTGAGAGTTAGGTTACGCCGTCCCGCCAATATCTCGTGAGCAACAGCCACCGCCCGGTTTCATCATTGAAGATGATTTAATCTATACATTTTATAAGACTAACCTCAAATATATGATCTTAAAGTTGCTTAAGGTAACAAACGTGTGTGTTCACGTCAAAATTGACTCTAAACACGGGCATCATTTTATTTATTTATTTTATTTTTTACAAAGTATTGATATGGCTTTGACGTCACAAAATGGCTTATACTTTGCTCATGAATATTAATAAGGATAAAGTTGATGTATAGTAAAATTGGCTTGATTTTAGTTTACAATGGTCTTTTAATGTTTCAGTAGTCTTTGTATTTGTCATATTTTTGGTAAAGAGCGCAGATAATTTGACAATAGCTAAAACAATGTTCACTTTCTGCGACTGATAACAACCACAGTGGCCACTCCACAAAATATAACAAAAAAAGAAAAATCCGGATTGACAATTATTGCAACACACTAAAAAATGAAGACTTCACCACTGGAGATGTATCCTTTTTGTTAGATAGATTCTTGCTACAATCTCCTAAGCACATTCGGTAAAGAGGCAATTCACGTAAATGTGATGCCTGTGTATTTCATGTACTCCAAGCCGATCTGGCTTGGTCTGGATATCAGTGAAACATGACTCCTCCAACCAGAGGTGTTTACATCTCAAACAGTCTGGTTTGCAGATCTGGCAGTTTATGAATGCGCAGGATGAATGCAAGAGAGACAGAAGGGAAAGACAGTATTTACATTCGCCTTTCTGTATGCGTGCGTGTGGCTTCCCTCCTCTGCCCCATCTTTTGACAAAATACCCTATGCTGTGTGTTGATAATCAGTCTGAGAGGTGGGCCATTAATAATCAGAGATAATTAAGCACATTCCTCAAGGCTTCACTTCTAATGAGTCGGCAGCAAGCGGGAGACTGAAGCTATGTATTGATTTCCCCCAGCCTTCTCTCTCTCTGCCCGTAAATCACAGAGCCTGTGTCTCTCAGCACCCAGTCAACAGCCCTACTGGCTGCAAGTGCCTCCTTCGGTTCTTTAACACACCTCTCAGAGTCTGGCTGCACCTGCTTACCATGTATGAGCGTGTTAATAGGCTTAACAAAGTGTGGTAACCACGCTGATATTTGAACGATGGAAGTGCAGAAGAGGGTTCTGGTATCCCTGTCCGCTTTGCAAGTGGCGATCGATAAATCTGATCATTGATTTCAGTGGTACATTGACTGATTATCTCCAACATCTGAACTGTGTGATGTTACATAATCTGATTTACCCACAGACCAGTCTGACTGGCTTAATTTGATTAAACTGAATCATGTATGTGAAATGTTGATTTAGATAAATGGATGCTTGATGTGATGTGTCCTGTGGGGTGACATGCTAAAAAGGGTTCCCACACCAATTATAACCCATATCAGGGAGCTTGATTTCCATACTTGGAAAAAATAATTGGAAATAAACCTTAAATAATGACAAGTTCTAGATGTATTATTCAATATATATAATTTTCTCTCTCTCTCTCTCTCTCTCTCTCTCTCTCTCTCTATATATATATATATATATATATAAATGTCTGAAAGTTGGCAAAAGAAAAAATAAATCCTAAAAGACCATGGAAGTTTAGTGTAATTTGTAGATATAGTTGGCTTAAAAAGTATTTCATTGCCATAAGATGTTTTTATGTGTGTGATCTCTTTGATATTTGACCTTTTATGTAGATTTGTACAATTTCTTATCCAGTACCCATTAATGATTTTAAAATGGAAGTCAAATGTATTTTAACCTCTTTTTTTAGTTCTATTTTTTACCTCCATTATGTCATTTTGAGGGACTATTTTTGTACTTTTTTGTACTTTTATTAAAAAAATCCATTTATAACACTGCAGTGCTATTTCAAATGGCTGATTTAAAAATAAATAAATAAATAACCTTTTGGCTCCCAGTCAACTAAAATACACTTTCTCTTACATAAAATGTTATACTTTAAATCCCCCCCAAAAAGTTATATTATTTGATTTGTCAACTACCCAAATCCTTAACTGAATTGTCCAGTGCCTATACAGTAGCTGCAGTGAGCATGCTATTCCAGCTTTTATGTACCGGTCATCGATTACTCTTAAATCAATTCCAACCTTCCTCGCTGAGGTTAAATGTTTGAAGCACAAGTGCGGGCACATCCCTGGCACTTACGTCCGGAGGGATCACTGCATGCTGCCAGCAGCTGGGGTTTGGGGGAGCATGGCAGTTATGTAAAGCGTGTGGCAGACAGTGCAGCTCCTCCCTGTGTGTGGAGTATAGTCCCTGTGAAGTGCTGTTGTGTGGACATCTGCTGTGAGTAATAGCAACGCTTGGCTCTCTCCTCAGAGACACCAGAACTGAGTGGGAGGACTATGTGGTCCTGCTTCATAGAGGATGTACGCTTTTATACTTGTTTCTGTTTTGCCGGGAATGTTTCCTCTTCATGGCCTACTTGTGTACACAAAATCTTTTTGTGTCTTTCTTGGCTTTATGGTGCTTCGACAGTCCTGCGCGCTGAAACCCTGCCCGAATGTTTTGATGCAAAGCATACCCAAATTCAAAAAGCCAACTCAGATGGCTAGTAGAAAAACAAAAAATAACGATTTTAAAAGAATAGTTTACCCAAAAATGAAAATTTGCTGAAAATTTACTTACCCTCAGGTCATCCACGATGAGTTTGTTTCTTCATCTGAACATATTTGGAGAAATTTAGTATTACATCACTTGCTCACCAATGGATCCTCTGCAATGAATGGTTGAGGTCATAGTGAGAGTTAAAACAACTGATAAATTTTTTTTAATAATCTACAAAACTCCAGTCCATCACTTAATGGCTTGCAAAGCTGCATGTTTGTAATAAATCCATCAAGGCGTTTTAACTTTAACCCATAATAACGCTTCCTCCAGTGAAAAAGTCCATCCCCTCTTGTGCTCTCGCATTAAAATTCACTGACATATTGTATTGTTTAGAACTGTAAATGGTGCTTCACCTGTGCATATTTCTCTCCTGATTGATTAACAGGTGAGAAAACTTTTCTTACCAGAGAAAGTAATACTTTTAAGTTAAAGCATCAAAGATAGAATTGTTTCTTACAAACATGCATAATTTCATTTCAAAATGCACTGGAGTCATACTGATTACTTGTGGATTATTGTGATGGTTTTTATCATCTGACAGCACCCATTCGCTGCAGAGGATCCATTGGTGAGCAAGTGATATAATGCTATATTTCTCCAAATCTGATGAAGAAAAAACTCTTCTACATCTTGGATGGCCTGTGGGTGAGTACGTTTTTAGCAAATTTTCATTTTTTTTGGGTAAGGTGTTCCTTTAAGGTTAAAAAACATAATTTATGACACAAAATGCTCCTTTCATATCTCATTGTGTGGGCTACTGTGCATTGAGGTAAGTCTCTGGCCCCCTGCCTCTCAGTCAGCTTATCCCAACAGAGTGACTCCAAGCTGGGCATTGGGCTTCCTGGAGCCGGCCCTTTTATGGAAGTAGTGTGGGAAAGAGCTCCTTTAGGAGAGGGCTGGCGTGTATGGGTATGTTCAGTCGTATTTGTGTTGAAAGGGGAGGTTAATGGCCTTTTTTCATTCCCGGTCTGTTGTCTTTGTCAGTCGTGGAGCGTGAAAAGCATCTGTGCAGGTGAGCGGCAGCACAGGCAAATGTGCTCAGACAGGTGAAAAATGGAGTTGGGCATAAGCTGCCATTTCTGCTGACTTGAATAAGCATTTGTTTGGCATTAATTTAGCAAGGGAGAAACACAGATTGCACACGCCTTTCTCTTTGGGCTGCAGTATGGAGCCTCCTATGTGCGTGTGGTATTATTGCACTTCAAGTCTCTTTCTCCCATTTCTTTAGAGTGTAAAGAGGCTGAGCATGTCCCTCTTTCTCACTGTGTTGTGTATGTGGGTGTTTGTTTGGCTGGCTTATTGAGCCAGGATGGAGAACAGGATTAGAGGTGAATATCCTCCTCCTCTTTGTATTTGTCCTCTTGTTGGGTTACTGGAAGCCTCCTAAACAGAGCACCCAAGCTATTTGTTCTCCCTGTCTCTCTCTCACTCGCTCTCTATCTTTCTGTTTCATGTCTCTGTCTTTCTCCTCCTCCATACCACTGTCTCATCTCTCTCTTTCTTTCTATCTTACACTCTTTCTGCATACAAGTATCTGGCCCTTCGAGCGTTTTCCCCCAGACTCAGAATGGAGCTGAGCCACTGAAGCCCTGCTGTAATCGTGAGGGATTTCCCATGATCAAAGGCCCTCTTTTGTTCTTCCAGGTGTTTGAAAAAGTTAAAACAAAAAGTGGGTGGAACTGTCAACCATTCTGTGGTACAGCTAGTGCCTGGCATAAAGCTTCCTCTTCTCCCAAAAGGTGCTGGAAAGGAGATGCCCTTTTGCAGTGATTTTTGAATGACTTTCAAAACACAAACTCTTTGCTGAGTCATGACAGCAGTCTCGGAGGAGATATCTTCTCAAAACTGTCATGTAGCAGTTATGTGGGTGATTTAACAGTTGTCATTTTCTTGTTCACATGTTGTCTATACTACTTAGCTGACCTTTGAGATGGATTTCATCGGTAAATGACTGACAGACTCTATAATGACTTTTCTTAATGTTCTTGTATCCGATTAGCCTTTGTGTTGGCTAATTTAAATGATTTGCTTAAGCTCACAGTATGTCTGGTAATCTCATTGAAGCTTATGCAAAGAGACGCACAGGAGGAAATTCTTTGTGGAATTAGCTCAAGATTAAGAGATGACTTGAGGTATTGTCAAACAAGTCAAGCAAATATGATGCTGAACATTTTGTACTGGTAAAAATGTTTAGATGGCATGTTTTGTTTATGAAACATTAGCATACTCCTAATAATCCCTATCCACTTGATTGGCTCTATGACTCTCTCCTCTCCACCATTGTACTGTGGCTGCCATCGTATCAACACAATAAAGCACTATATAAATGCATCATTCATTCATTCATTCATACTACAAGGGAGAGTACATCCAACAATGAAATTTACCTACATTCAGATCTGTTTACATTTTTTTCCTTTCTGTGGAACACGAAAGATGTTATTACGAAAAATGCACTGTAAAATATTTATTTATTAATTTTTCAGAAAACAGTAAACACCCGTTAATTGGTTAACTGTAAGTTACCTTAGCACAGGGGTGCCCACACTTTCTTGTGTGGGGATCTACTTTTCAAATGAGAAACTCACCGAGATCTACCAAGTGAAAAATAAATAAATAAATAAAATATATAAAATAAATATATAAAAAGCTTGTTGGGATATATCTTTATATTGCATTAATTTAATTTAATTTAAAAAAAAAAATAATGTTAATTTCTTATTAGGCCTACCCTTAGTAGCCTTTGTATTCTAGTGTTATTTCTTTTCAATTCCATGTAATTTATTTTTAAACAAAACAAATTCAAGATAGATTTAAACATTCTGTGTTCTTTTTTGCAAGCATACTTTGCAAAAATGTCACTGCAGATATTCTATACAACTTAAAAGTACGTAAAGCTCAATTATACAATAATTTTAACAAATAAGCACAAGTCAACCGGCCATACCAAACAAGACCACAGGGAGACGCCAAAGGACTGCATATAAACTACTATGGATCCATTCAGGATCACTAAACACACCAAAAAATACAAATGAAAAATAAAAACATTCTGAATGTGTGTAACCTCAGCGATCTGATGGCAGCTCGACGTCATCAGTGAATAGCTCTTCTGTTAGAACGCATTCTGTGTTTGGAGTGTCTGATGCCCATATGTAGGCTACATAAACACCACTGATCCTCACAAACTTCTCCAAAACGAGCATCCGTTATAAAACACTCGCTATATACAACTACGTGAATATACTGAACTGTGTTGAAGCAGAAATGTTATAGTGATCAGTGCGCCGAGAGCACACATGCACGGTTCGTTTGCACATCAATAATAACGGACTCACGCGCGCCTAATGTACGACTCCTGTATCTGTCACTAATCGTCTTTACCTTGATTACAGTCGTCATCCATCAAAACTTTACCAACATGACCCTGGCTTGATTTATCCAGCCGGGAGCTGTAGTTTGCGTATCATATACATACAGTGGTTTTGAACCACCGTTCAGATGCTATTTCACACAGCGTTATGAGAAACAGCTAGAGCTGCTCCGAAACACAGAATATCACAGAATACATAAAGAAGTGGTGCTGTTATTTATATATATATATATATATATATATATATATATTTTTTTTTTTTTTTTTTAATTTTT
>NW_015506346.1:266765-297542 GCF_001515645.1 Sinocyclocheilus grahami | reverse complement strand
TTTTATTTTTTATTAATCATAAAATAGCCTAAGTGAATTTATTATATTTTAGTTTTAAGTTATCTCGCACCCCCCGGTTGAGAAAGCATAGGCTATTTAAATGATGTGCGATCTACCAGCATTGCCTTTGCGATCGACTGGTAGATCACGATCGACCTATTGGACACCCCTGCCTTAGCACATACTATGAAATTCTTTAAATAGTTTAATATTGCTTTGTATGTAATTTTACTGAAATATTTTGTAAAATGCAGGTGTATAATTTAAAATTATGGTAATAATTTTATCTCTTCTAATTTTATCTCTACATGCAGTGGTGGCTCCAAGATTATTTTGTTGGGGGTGCTAAGGAGGGGCTTAACAGTTCAGAGGGGGTGCAAAAAACGAAGTAAAGCTGCAGTCCGTAAGTTTTACCTCTTTGTCGCCATCTCTGTTTGAAAACCTGCAATTGCAGCTGCCGGGGATAAGCAAGTTTCTGATGGGGCTATAGCCCCGTCAAGCCCCGCCCTAGCACCGCCACTGTCTACATGCAACATGTTTTGTGCATTTTATGCTATTTAGTTAATGTTTATTATTATTTTAGTGTTGTGTTTTACCTTATTGGCATTTTGTCTTTGTGTGTACCATCTTTGCACCTATCTATCTATTGGCACTTTTCCACTGTGTGGTACGACTCAGCTCGGCACGGCTCAGTACGGCACGCCACGGCTCGGCTCGGTTTGCGTTTCCACTGCATTTTAGTATCGCTTTAGAGTGGGCGGGATTATTCACATGTCATTATTGTTGCGCCGCATCTACTGCCGCGACTCCTGAAAAACTTTTTCATTCTCAGTCTCCCCATCAAGCTCTTGCTGGATCCGCTCCTCTGCTATCAACGAGAGGAACGTCTGTACTTCCTCAACAGACAACAAAACAGCCACTTTTTGGTTGTTAAAAAAGATGCGCTCGTTCAAAACAGTTGCGTTTGATCCTTCGCTGGCTGTGCTGATTTAAATCTAGCAGTTCTGTTGTGTTTGTGTCGCAAGTTCAGTGACGCAGGTAGTGACGATTCTCTCCGGCCAATCCGTGATCAGCAGAGTTTACACGTCATGTTTTGGTAACGGTACGGTACCGAGCCGTACCGTGCCGTACCATGCAGTGGAAAAGCGCCATATGAGTATTGGCCATGTTTTATGGACAGGGACATACGATGAACTCTGATACATTATGTACCTTTCTATTATTTTCCAGCTATGCATATTATTTCTATTTTACTACCTATGCATGTTATTATGGTAGTTATCAGTACATTTAGAGTAAAAAGTAGATTTTGGTAGCTCGAAAAGATTAGTAAATAAACATTATATAACCTAATTAAATATTTGGTTGTTTGTGGGAAAATAAACATATTCTGAATTGCTGGCAATCACAGCTGTCTTATTCTATTTTTACTATACATTTAACAAGCTATTTTTATTTCTATGAGAAAGTCAGTGGGGACCAAAGTTGTTCTGAACTCTTTTGTGTTCCACAGAAGAACTAACGTCATTCGTTTGACATGACATAAATGTAGCTAAATGAGTAAATAATAACTAAATTTCCAATTGTGTGTGACCTTCAAACTGTCCTTTTATATACAAATTAGAAACAAGTAAAGAATGTGAAGTCTGCTACGTTACAAATGTAATACAAAAATAAACTAAAGACCTGGAAAAATAACAGCCAGACGTTGTTGACACATAGTTCACCCCTCTCTGCTGTCATTGTGCCCTCTGCTGTTTTCATTAGGATTTTAAGGAACATTAGCTACCCTCTCTTCCAAATAATCTCAGATTTTGCCAGTGTGCAACGTGATCTTTCACAAGAGACGACACCTGCTCCAGGCATGCACTGCGATTGGGTAATCAATCACTTTTATTGACAAAGGTAGATGAAAGAGTTAGTTCAGTAAAATTGAACATCTGAAAATGGTGAGCTAGAGGCATTGGGGGGAATGAGGGTCAGTAAATCAAATGCTTGAAAATAACCCCCTGCGGACTCTCCTATGAGAGAGATTACCTACGAAGATCCGTTTCCGCCCACTGTAGCCTGTCACTCTCTCCGATAGATGTGGCTTTAACTGCTGCATTAGCGGGTTTTCACAACTGCGCTGTCTGGCTTTGAGGACTGAAGATGCTTGGCAACAAACATCGGCTTAGTGGGAGAAGACATGATTTTCAGAGCAGGATTGTAGAGATCAGTAATCGACACAATGTTTCAACCAAATTTGTTGACGAATCGCTGGTTAATGTCACTGGAGCCTTTAAATGGGCAGTTATTTTACCTCAGTGAGATTTGAACAGCCTCCAAGTATGCATTTTGACCATTTTCTTGGCATATATTGCTTAAAAATCATCATGTGACACCTGTTCGACTTTGCAGTGTACTGTAGGTCTACCTTCACATCCTCTCTCAGTTTCTATCGGCGCCCCTCACCCCACCTCCCTTTCCTTTCTTGTTGTCTGCTGTTGGGGTTGTGCGATGCCATCTGCCTCTTGTGAGAGCGAATTTAACACCTGCAAATACAGTAAACAATCAATTAATCAGAAGCTCAGGACAATATGCACCTGCCAAAGTGTGCACACACACTCAAGCACGCGCACACACACACACACACACACACACACACATACACGCTCCTCCTCATTTTCGCAGTCACTAACAGTCCATCAGCCCTTCAGGAGCCAACTGGATCTCGGCACTCTCCCACATTTACATATGACTACATTTGTTTGATTTTGCAGTGAGGATGTTGCTATAAACACGTCTGTTTCCCAGAATGTCAGTATTGCATTTAATTGACCATAATTTGAGCGTTCTGCAGTTGCATTAGCTACTTTACGTCAGACTCTTTCAGTTGAATAATTTCATCTAATTAACCTGTACAACAAACAGGTTGTTAGTTCAGCCATTTTACTGCAGGTGCTATGCTTGTTATTACAGGAATGTTATGCGAAGTATTATAGGAAATGCGAAACAAGGAATGAACGACACATTCAGTCATTAGTTAGAAAGAATGTAGAGCTTGTTAGTAAACATGATAACTAGATTTTTACATTTCTGAAGAAAACTTGAATGGTGCTTGCCTGTGTGAAAGTCCCCTGCCACTATGTTAGGTATTGTGGGTGGTTGCCAGCGCATTCCTATGTAGTTGCTAAGGTGTTTTGATTGTTGCTAGGGTGTCAAAAGTACACCCATGATTCTATGATATTTTGATGTCTACAGATATGGCTTTGGTGTCTTGCCAAGTGCCCCTTTTGCCTATTTTAGTTGTAATAGATGAACAAAATGCAAAATCAACAAAATGTTGCTTGTTTTGTTTTTTTTGGCATCATTTTACCACAAAATAATCACAAAAGCATATCCTGTTTAATGTTAAAGAGAGTTAAGGGCAATAAACTCCAATAAAGATTTCAATGTTCCTTTCTACATAAAATAGCCAGTTTTTTAACTCTACATCTACAAAATGATGCAAAAAAGAATTTGCATTTGGTGTGTTTTTGATTTGTTTATTTGATAAATGAAGGTGCGGTTAATTGAATTAGTCTGTCATAACTGAAAGTCAAAAAATGTAACTAATATACAAATTTACCATTGATACAGACGCTGTATCCATTGCATCCAGCGTGTTTAAATTCTGTGTTTCTCACTTTTGCAATTACAACTTGTGGTGATGTTCATGTGCGTTCAACTCATTCAAAATTTTTGTAGTATTTTTTACCTGAATACTAAACCTTTCTGGAGAACTTAAAACACTCATTTCATTTGTATCTTTGACCTAGTGTTTGTATTGTAATTGTTACCTACACACAATCAGTAATTTTGATTGCAAAAATCAAAAAATTTTGGTGCAACTATTTTCTTATTTCAGGTTTAAAGTTTTTGAAAAACAAACACAGTCACATGCTGCAACGGTTGATTCAGCATTGGACTATTTCATATCAGCTGGCCTTGTCCACCTGCTCAGATAAGGTCAGCGATCCTCCGTAGAACATTACACATACAGCTTTTGTTTCTCAGCATGTGTAGGAGGGAGGTTACCATGTTTCACCTTCCATGGTGTTACCGATACAACTCGCAGATAAATAAGAAGTTGAGCGTCCTTGTTCTTTGCACTCTCTAAACTTACCTACTGTATCTCTGTGCTCTTTCAGAGGCGTTTCAGAGGCAATTTGGCTTTTGGTCATGACTTTCTGTTGCAGTTCTTCCATTTCTCTGTGAATTCCTGTTGTGCATTTTTTAAATAGATGAATAAGCATAATTAACTTTTCTGATAGTTCATGAATTTCACATGAATCTCCACAATCTCATAGTGCCTCTTATGTCTGTTCTGTTTCAGAAGATTAGCCTGCTAGTTTTACTGAAAACATACGTCCAGATATAACGACATCCTCACCAAAGCTTTTCACCCCCCTGTCGAGAAGACTTGTCTCTTTGAATGCTTCAATTTAGTCACGCAAATGCTCACTTATTACTCTCATTGTCTCTCTCGTCAAATTTTCATTTGAGGTTACAGACGGGGTATTTGTTGAACCGCATGGAATGTAAAAGGACAGAGCTAGTCCATATCCTCAAATCCACATGAAGAAGATAAATGTTTAAGGTTTGTCATATTTCAACTTTGAAAACTTCTAGCTAATCTGCTTTCTTTTTTCTTGGCTCACTGTTACACTCGTAGTTGAGCTAATTGAGTCACTCACGATTGAGCTTGCCAGATTACAGAACTGACTGTAGAATGATAACAAATAATCCAGCAGAAACTGTGTCCCATGTTTCCAATATGCTGTATGTTCCGTGCAGTGTAATCTAATTAGAGTGCTTTATGTGTTATTACTCATTAATGTGCTTCTCAAAGTTGCTGGAAAGATTTCAGTAGGGTGGTTGAGATTATACAGACTATTTTAGACAGAGTTTTCCAGATTTCTGATTAAAACGTTATAAATCTGACAATTCTGGTTCCTTTTCTTCTTAACAATTATAGATTTATTAACAATTACATTTATCAGTGAAGAGAAATTTGAAGAGAAAAATAAATTCCATTGGCAAATGATGAGGAAAAAAACAAACAAACAAAACATAAATCTGTTTAAAAATGTTTTTGCTTCACTAAAAAGAATCAGCTCATAAGAGTCATCCAATTGGTGAATCGCTGGACTAAACTGATTTCGCTGTATGCTGTATATAGAGAGTGAGTGTAGTATGTAGCAAATTAGCCCAAAAGGGAAATATGTATTAATTAATTATGACAATTGAAAAATATTTGGATCAAGTTACTGAATTGGGGGATTCAGCAGAATAATTTTTTGACATCCAGCCAACACAACTTGTACTTTTAGAGGGTACTTTTATGTTCTTTTGTCTTCCAGCAGGGTGTTTTGTGTATGAAATCTGGTTGGGTGATAAGGGAAAGATTCTTGTTATTCTTAGATGTTAGCAAAATATAATGTAAAATTAACTTTGGGGAAATTAAAAAGGCATAGAAACCAAATAGCCTATACATGGGATCTTGATTAACTACATTAAGCAATTCTAAAACACTAGATGGGAAACTTAGATACATGTTTATACATTTCTTAAGTGGTTATATACCAAATTTATAGGATTAAAAGGGGTTATTTGTCTGCTTCAAAGTAAATTAAATGAGATTGAAACTCTCTTGGGTTGTAAAACAATCTTGCTGATGTGCCTTTGCTTCAATGGTAACCAGAGGCCAGGTATCTGCATTTTGGTGTTCGTTCCAGATTGGTGGCTGTTTTTCTGGCACCTACAGTTTGCTTGTTGAGTGAGGGGTATTATTAATTAAATATAACAAACAATTGTGTGTCTGATCTGTCTCAGGCACTTTTTTGTTAGTGGAACCAGGTTGGAATAAGAATAGGTTCTCATTTCCCTTATTTGTAATTGTCTGTGTAGATTTGCTATTTGTGTGGATGGTGTCTACCTCTTTTTTCTGTTCTTACAGAGTGTTAGCTTTGTCGTTCAAGCATCGGTGAACAAAATCAGTCTTGGCGTTATTATTATCAGGTCATTGATTTTAAAGACCCTCTTTCCCTTACACTTGGTAGGGTAAATAGAACAACGTTATAGCTTCAGCTAACCGATCTCGGCTGGCACATCACTATGCTTGCAGTTCAGGACCTGTTTACAAATAAATGTATATTGCAGTTGTTTAGGTTAAGCTGCATCAGCGGCCGTGGTTTCACACACAACTGCAGCTATGTGCTAAGTATGAAAACACAACTCTAGGTGTTAACCTGACCATGACCATAAATCCAGTGCAAGATAGACAATCCTGCTTAACGTTTTTGTCATGTGCTACTAAAAATAGCGCCATGTGGCCAGACGCTTGCATCCAAACCAGACCACACTCTATCACTGTCTGACTGTCTGCACATGCTAAGCTTAGCTAATCCTGGGGTCTACAATGACCTTTCACCATCTGCTATGGTGCTCTGCTACCCCAGTTCAATAATTGAGTGTTTTTTTTTTTGTCTTTTCCATCTGCTGGTAAACTAAGTGGTCATTTTATGGTCTTTCAGCATGAGCAACCTGATACAAACTGGATGTTTTTAAGAGGATACTATCCTTAAATGTAATTCAGGTCTTGTGAGGGTCTGTCCCTCTGCAGGATGCTGGGGTGTCTCTATAAATGCCTGTTTTTAGAAGGCACAGTAGTTCTTAACACATCCACCTTTCTTAATGCCTCCTCCTTCTAATGAGTAAAGATAAGACAAGCTGATGGATCCTGCGAGGATTGGAGCCGGCTGATCTGAGATGGCAGCGCACTTCATTATGGCCCCGCGCCCCAGCCTGGCTCCTCCGTGCCAGCTCACACTCAGCCTGCCATCTCCTGCAGATCCTTTGAACTCAAATGCCAAACAAGTCAGCAATCAAGAGTTTCAGCTCTCATCGCTTTCAGAAATGTGAGAGGCCTGCCAGTCGGGTCTCAGCCCGAGAATGAAACGCAGGGCCTTGTCTTTGTGTTAATCCTTCACATAATGAAGGATTTAACATGAAACATTGGGATTTATGCATGAATGATGTGTGGAAATGTACGTTTGCGCTTGCAAATGTTGGGTTGACATTTAGTTCAGTGGGTCTGGCTTATGGATTAAAAGTCTGGGTTTTGTGACCCAAAAGTTCTAGGTTTAAACAGTAAGCTTGCTCCTGGAGGGCTACTATTCTGCGAAGTTTAGTTCCTAATTATACACACCTGAACCAGCTAATCGAGGGCTGCGTCTAAATGCTTACACCGTGTCTACTAGGGGTGCTGGAAAAATCGATTCACCTAACTATCACGATTATTTTAAAAATTATTTAAAAATAGATTGGTTTATCTCAGAATCAATTTATATATATATATATATATATATATAATTATTATAATTTTTTTTACTTTTCCTAAGAGGTGGTGGGGGAGAAGTTACCGCTTTTAATCCAACAGAGGGCGAAATGTATAGGTGTGTTCAACTTGTGTTCGAAGCAGCACCGCACAGACCGATCGGCGTATGACATCAAAGTACTGCGAGAGCAATTCGAAAGCATGTGGAGCCATCTGCTCTCTTTAGCTCTCGTGGTGCTTTGATGTCATACAATGATTGGTCTGCGCAGTGCCACTGTATTAGATGACGTCGTATCCAGTTCAAGCTGGCGCGAGAAAGCAAAACCATGACGGAGGCAGAAGATCAAACCTCTTCGATAATTCTTTCTGCACCTTCACGTTTTGAATCCCAAGTGTGGAAACACTTTGGATTTTACACCCTGGTGGAAAAACATGAATAAACATGACTAAAACGGTATGCAAAGTAACATAGCACTTTATTTTATTTCAGAGTATTTTTTCTACTCATTTTGTTGAACATTTGACTATTATATTCATGTGCAAGTTCAGGGTTTTTTTTTACTTGAAAGTTTCATGGTTCAAGGTACTTTAAAAATATACACTGTGTATGCTCTTGAAATAAAAGTTTAGAAAGATGTGTTGCATTTTTTTGTTAATATGACTCATCATATACAGTCTCTTTAAGGGTATGATCAAGTAGTTTCCATTGTCTAGTCTTTAATAAGCAAACAAAAATCACAATATATTGTAATATCAAGTCGTAATTGTTATATAATTGCAATACTCAATTATTGCAATATATATTGAATTGGCACACAAATATCGGGATAGTATTGAATTGGCAGATTACTGTATCGTCCCAGCCCTAGTGTCTACACTGGTCGCGATAATTGTCGCGTTGCGCCTCACCGCGTTGCAACAGATAAAGTCTGTCTAACCTGGACGATACAAATCACCCTTTACAAATCACTTGTACTTTGTGTCAGTACGTCAAACAGAACGATGCATCAGTTTACTGTCGGGGATTTGTCTTGTCATTTCGCACTGTGCCGAAATCCAGTGTAGACAGCATCACTGATTATAATGTTGACTTGTTTCATCATTGCAGGCAATGACTTTGTAGGCACCTCATGAAACTCATTTCAGACTTCTGACTTCTGAGGTAGCGTAATGCTTTCATGATCGAATGATTGAATGATTGAAGCTTCGGTGATAACTAAGCAAATATTTAATTACTACAGTGCTAATTTCCTGCTAGAAATTACATCAAATATGGAAAACGTTGGTCAAAAACTTACATTTACAGACAAACTGACTGGCAACAGCAACATTCAGACACCATTTTTTATTTATAGCTCAACTGTCAAGGAATTGAACGCACAGGATAGAGGAATATCATAGGCAGTGAAGGATGCATCTATACTGCCTACAAAAATCGATCAGATGAAGGTATGACAGACTGGACGTGACCTGATCATTAAATTCGGACATGCCTTGTTGCCTTCCTACCTCCATATGTTGCCTGTGGAGGCAGCGTTATTTAGCTTTCAGACACAGCCAAGGTCTTCTCTTTCTGGAATTGGCCTTTATACCCTCATTCACTATTCCTTACATCACTCTGCTAATAAAGTCCACTGAATGAGTGAACGATTGTGCAAAGTCGTACAATGAGTGCATTGGAAGTGCTGCAGACGACATTTTCTGGCGAGATATGGGAATTAATTTGCCATACCACTCAAAGTGCAGGGGTATTCCTAGCCTAGCAGGTAGCCATTGAGTGTACATCAGTTGTACCCTGGTTTATGTCTCCAGTCTTATTCCTGGAGGGTCAACATCCTGCCTGAAATTTTCTAGAAGTCATCTTGGTTAGCTGTTTCAGGTTTAATTATGGTTGGAGCTAAACTCTGCTGGATTGGACACCCCAGTTTGAGGTGCATTATTGGATTTAATGAGTGCACTCGATAATGTCCAGTATGGTTTCAGCCACTGGTAATAGCTATAATTGGGTATTGGTGGCAGACATAGCCATAGAAACTTCCATTGAAATATGTTGGAGCTAAACTCCAATCCTAGCGATTTAGCTAGGTTAGCTTTTTCAAGCATGTTTGATTTGACATGGAGCTAAACTCTGCAGGACAGTGGCCTTCCAAGACCAGAGTTGCCCATCTCGGATGTAGATGGTTCTTATATATTTGACTCAGAGGACATGCACATGTGTTTATATGTGTTTGGGTTTCTGACAAGCTTTTCCAGGAGTTTAGTGTCTTTCAGTGTCTTATGCATGCTTACAGACAGGTTCTCATTATCTAGAAGCTAAATTATGATTTTTAGCCAGTGGTTCAGATGTGGTCATTGAATGTCAGAGTGATTGTTGAGTAATGAAAGCCTTCACTCCTTGAAAGTGGCCAGTTCTTCTTCAGTGAATGAGCGAAAATCAGATCGCCAGTGAATGTTTCTTTCTGTGTAGCATCTAGGGCTTAAAGTAGTCTCTTGTGCCTAAATGTGTACTGCTAACAGAAAAGAAGCAGCTTTGGATAATAAGTGCATGCAAAATAACATTACGGCAAGTCGAGCAAGGAGCTTTACAGTGGTTTGCATTTTCAAAATGGAATTAGAGGGGAAAGATGAGAGCGAGAGAGAAAGAAGGGGATGACTGCAGGCTTTTGTACCGAGCTGATAATGCTGGATTCAATTCTCTTGTATTGTCTCCCCCATTCTGCATGGATCTGACAGACAGGCCCGGCTCACTGGCTGTTTGAAACAAATGAAACTCTGCGTTCTTTCTTCTCTTTTCTTTTTCAAATGAAGAGCTAGGTTGCCTGTGCTTCTACAGCAGAAGAAAAATAGCAGCAGGACAAAGATTGAACACTTGTTTGTTTTGTTTCCGTCTCATCACAGCAGTGGCCCCAGGGATCATGCTTGACGTGAAGCCACCCGTAAATGAAAGTTGTCGTCTTCGTGTGGGCAGCGCTTTGGGTTTTCAGACCCCAGGCCGCATTGTGAGGGAATGAAGGGGGTGGCGTTTTGCTGTATTATCTGTGATTTGTGTTTGGGGGTATTAAGCCACAAAATAAGGACTATTCCACTGGCAAACCAAACTGGTATTATATGAAACCAAAGCAGATTAACAAAACAATGGTTTAAAAAAAAAACACATCATGGCAACTATTGGAAAAAGGCCTTACTATGTCCTTCCCACTCATATTCATACTTCATATTAGTCATATCCGCATTCAGTTGTATATGCTGAGGTTTTGGAAAAATCTTTTTTTTAAGACAAGGACCAAGTACCAAGACAAATACCTAATTGTGAGAGTTCATGGTAACACTTTATTTCGATAGTCCACTTTAGACATTCTATTAACAGTAAGTAACTTTGCAACTACATGTCAACTAGCAGTTAGTAGAGTATTAATAGACTGTCTGCTTAATATCTTCTAACACTTTCTTTGTCAACGTATTCTACTAACCCTAAACCTACCCTAACAGTCTACTCTGAGATTTAGTAGACATGTAGATGCAAATTAATGAGAATTAGTTGAAATGTAGTTGACATGTAGTTACAAAGTCACTTATAGTTAGTAGAATGTCTAAAGTGGACTATCGAAATCAAGTGTAACCGAGTTCAGTTATGAAATCATTTCTTGTTCTGTTGAGGCAATTTTTGGACTTTTAGGGTTATGTTTTGAAATTCATCCTGTCATCTGATTGAAAAGCCCTTATTTCTTACAACGGTCATACTATATTCCAAAGGTTCATCAAGCACGACTGATTGTCAGGTCGGCACATCATTTGAATAATGCAAGACAGGAACATACTTTTTATATTACAAGGAAAGATATCTGAGCTCTTTCTCAAAGCTCTTGCGGCACAGGAAATTACATTGGTATATATCCTTCTCCCTTTACTTCAAATATCAAGCCTTTTAATTAACAACATATCAAGTGCTGGGAGAATATAGAAAAAATGTAGTCCAGTAATGCAAAAGAAAATGATCACAAATTAATAAAAAAAGGATGAAGTGAAATTGCTGTTAACCAGGGATATACAAGAACCTGAAGGAGGGTGATTTTTTGCTCTGATGTTATTAAATTACATCCAGGCCAGGTTTATGTATCTCTGCTTGCTAGTCAAACCCCATATCCAAGCAAAATGTATCTCTTCAAAAATGGCAGACTTGCTCTTTTTTGTAACTGAAATCACTCTCCCTTTCGCTTTCAGAAGCTCAGATCAGTGCCTAAGCCTTTGAGATGCTGAGAGCGAGAGAAAAACAGACACGAGGAGAAATCGAGTAGAGCTAGAGAAGGAAATTGTTTGCCACTGTTCAGATAGATGGATTATAAGGGTCACATTATAGCTATCTGTGTCCACCGGTAAAGAGTGATCAGCTTCCTTTCCATTAGTGCCGGAAACATACTCAGTGAGAAATCAGCTGAGTGGATTTCTCTCCATCATGTGTCCTCAGTGCCAGGTGCTGTGGCTGTACCCTCGGCCACAGAAATACCAAACTGCTGAGCTCAAGTCTAATCTAATGAGGGTCAGGGATTGTGCATCTTCCACAGGTGAATGGAATTATGAGGGACAGGGAGCATATCTATCTGACTCACATCTTTGCTTCATGCAGCAGTCTGCAAGCCTGCAACTCCAGCATACCATTTGAGATTTCGTCATGGAGGCTGGGAAGAAGGCATATGATGAGGAGAGAGAGAGACGTAGGGTGCGTCTGAAACAGAAGGCAGCTGATTTCCTGCTCGCTGAGCAGGTCCAGATGGAATCTGCAGACTGTTTTCTGCATGTTCTAGACTGAATGTTGGGGGGAAATGGTGGAATGGATTTAAAAGATGTTAAACTGATCTGTTTCTCTTTTTTTAACTAATTGGTTGCTAAATAAAACATACAAGGGCCAAGAGATGTGTTAAATGATGTGTTGGCAGTTTGAATGTTGTGGAAATTTGTTGAGCTTCCTGCGGGAGCAGGTTCCATGTGGGCCAGGCAGCATTTTTGTATGATGTTAAAGGGGTCATATGATGCTGCTAAAAAGAACAGTATTTAGTGTATTTGGTGTAATGAAATGTGTTTATGCGGTTTAAGGTTAAAAAAACACATTATTTTCCACATACTGTACATTATTGTTTCTCCTCTATGCCCCGCCTTTCTGAAACGAAACGTTCTCAAACGTTTGATTTTTACAAACCTCATTGGTCTGAAAAAGCGAGGTGTGCTGTGATTGGCCAGCTATCCAGTGCTTTGTGATTGGCCGAATACCTCAAGCGTGAGACGGAAATGTTATGCCCTGTCAGGCCGGAGCGATGATTCAAAAACATGAAAACCCATTATAAACGAGGCATTCGTTGCATCCAGTGGGGACATAATTATGGATTATAATGACGCTGCACACATCTGAATATTTGGGTTGAACTGTTCTGGAACAGTGTTGTAAATACAACTTAACCACTGATTTCTAGTCGTGTCCATTTTTGGTAGGCCAAACAAAGTAGTTTCGCTTTCACAACGAAACAGCATCATACACGACGGCCTACAGTGAGCAGAGGCCGGGGGTTAGCCTGAGGAATGGCCGGAGGGTTAGAGTGAGCAGAGGCGGGTGGGCTTGAGAACGGCACGGCCGGCGATTTCGACAAAGGACCGTCCGGAAGGACATGTGACGACTCCGGGCTGGACTCCGCTTCGTTCACGGTGAAAGCCGATCCATCAATCGACATCGCAAAGTTGTAGTATTTCCTCAGAAACCAGCACGGATCAGCTCCAGGCATCCAATCTCCAAGCAGATATCGTCCTCTTTTGGAAGACCAAACAAAGTAGTTTCGCTTTCATAACGAAGCACACAGCGTCTTTACGACATGGCGGGGAAACAACAAAACTACAGCGAGAATAAAAGTTACGCCTTCTTTCTTTGCGTGAACATTTGGGCGGCATTATGTAAATCTTCCCACATAGCGATGTAGGTATGTGGGGGTGTGTTAGAACGAGCCGTTTTAGGTAGGCATGGCTGAATCTTAACTTTTATAAAGAATATCTCTTTGGATTTGAGACTTTAGTCTTTGCAACTTTACAGATCTTCTTTATGCACCAAGAGCTTGTAACACTCCAAAGAGAAAGGAAATATTTAAATCGCATCATATGACCCCTTTAACTCTTTGAACTTGTTTCAGAGCATCTTTCAATGCACTATTATGTAATGTCTAGAACTAATTCAGGTGAGCTTTAGAGTTGGAGAATTAAAAGTTAATCACTGCATAGTGTATGTCTTGAAAGAAACTCAAAATCACAGTTTTTATACTCACCAAGATTGCAACTATTTGTGCAAATATACAGTAAAAACAGTAATACTGTGTGTAACACAGTTTGTAGTTCGGGAAGAAGGAGGCGGGAACCGGCGAACATTTAAATACTTTAATAATAAAATAAACAAACACAAAATAGCGCGACAGCCCCTCGCGGACAACTGTCGCTCACAAACAAAACCAAAACACAAAATAAACTCCAGGCCTGGTCCTCTCTCGTCCGACACTGTCGTCACTCCTCCCTTTTATCCTTCCGGAGCTCCTCCGTGAGACTCGAGACCGGTGAGTGGTGCAGGTGTCGCTCATTATCAATTACTCCACCGGCCTCGCTCCATTCCCACGGCTCTCGGCCCCGCCCCCACTCGTCAAACTGTGAATGAAAATTATTACTATTTTTTTTAATATAGGCCTAATTCATTTATTCATATAATGTCAAAGCTAAATGTTCAGCAGTCATTACCCCAGTCTTCAGTGTCACATGGTCCTTCAGATAAAATTTATAATATGCTGATTTGGTGCTCATGAAACATTTCTTATTTTGTTTAAAAAAAAAAACAGGTGTGTTGCTTAATGTTTTTGTGAAAACTGTAAACTTCGATGAATATTAAGTTGTAATGAACAGCTTTTATTTGAAATAAAAGTTAGTTAGTAATACTATACATGTCTTTACTGTTGCTTTTGATCAATTTAATGTGTCCATACCAGAAAAAAAGTCTTTCTGACCCTCAACATTTTGAATAGTAGTGTATGTTATGCATGAACGACCCTGAATCGCTCTCTTTCACTCTCTTTTGATGCTAGATTTCATGCACTGGATTGTGGGTTATCATATACGCAGCTTTTCAAAATTGACCAGATGGATGCATCTCAGTTGTCAGGATGTTATGCAATCATTCTATTTGGTCTTGCCTTGATGGCCTCTTACCTCCGGATACTGTCTGACAAGAAACTGATAGAGAGATATATACAAATAGAAGCATGAAGTGCATCTTATTCCAAACAGCCCAGAAGAGCTTTAACATACTCCTTGTGTAATTATCCGAGTCAGATGTTGAATAAATTTTCGCAACAGACGGTTTTCTGTCTTAACCACATACCTGCCTATGCTTGCATTTTTCTTGTTGATCCAAATAGATATAACTGAACCTTCCATGGAATGTGCTGGTTTGATGTGTGTGTCTCCATCATGTAGGTGGGTCTGTTGTGAGACAGATCCTACACTCCCAACTGAGGTAAAACTTCCTGTTTACCTCAGACTTCATGGCTGATGTTCGTAATGAGCAGTTATCAATCAATACATCATTCAATAAATAATAAGCAACTTCCTCTGCCATCTCCATTGCTCCAACGTTTTTCCGTCACTCATAGGTCTCCCTCAAGAAGACCTGTAAGTTTCAAACATGCTGCTCAACATTCTCAGTTCTTCAAATAAACATGTGCTGATGATTGATTTAAGAGCATGGAATGTGAAATTGGGTCTGCCTGCATATAAATCATTGGTTGCTTTTAATGTTTTATGTATTCCCATTAAGATAAATGTGTCTTATTCACCACTGCAATCAATTTGAGAATTTCACATAGATGTAAGGGGTTTAAATTGTTCTCTGTTAAGTTAAGAGTGCCTTCATCCTTAAATAATTGAAAATGTGAAATGAACCTGGTAGACATGAATAGATAAGAGGTGGCCGCATAAGTCTTTGGAATTATTAGATTTCTGTTTAGGTGTCTTCCTGTGTGTCTCATTCTTTCTCTTTATCTCGATTTGCTGTTTTGTCTTCGAGCAGTGATTTTGTAAGCACTATGTGTTGTCCATTGTTACTCATATGATCTTGAGGATACAGCAGAGAAGAATCAATGCTCATGTTTCATGCAATATCGTGTCTGTCGGGATTTGTCCAGTGGGACTATGAAGAACAAGTTTGGATCCATTGGCTCTGTTTTAAATGGAATACTAGCTAACTACATACTGAATACTGAGCAGTATATGCTTATTACTGCTGAGTGTTTAATATTAAGGGAACACTAGGAATTATACAGGGATATCGTATTATAAAGAAACACATTACAGTGGATATTTAATTGAGAATGCTCATCAGTCCTACTTAACATTAAAATGACATTAAGTACTGATAATTTAGAATTTTAATACTGGCCATTCATCAGTTGTCATCCATTTTTTAGCCAGTGCATCCCTGGGTCAGATGCAGCTGTAACGTTGTGCAATAAATTCAGACTTCTTTTTTATAAAAATGTCTTTAATACAATAAAAAAAAACTGTTCATAACTGCTTTACATTTTGTTGAATTTGTGGCTAATTTGTATGATTTTGTACAATCTTATTCATACATGTTCGAATTATCCACTTATGGCCCAAGTGGCAGTTATGTTTAAGGTTGGACCGTTTTTGTACTATTCACATCATACAAATTCATACAAAATCGCCACCTTGTAAAATAGTAACTCTTAAATCAGGTTTAACAAAAAAAATATATACATATGCATCAGCACAGTAATCTTATTTCCTGGTCTTGAAAGTTTTGCAAGTTTTAGAAATGGCAAGTGAATATAATTCTGATTCTCTCGCTGACTCATATGTCTTTGGTGATGTGTTGTTGTTTTAATGACTCACTTTGTTATATTTCACTATGTTGACTCATAAAAGCTGTGCTATCTGTGAAAGTTTCAGTTCCAGCCTTTTCACTTTAAGTTTAACTTGTTTAAATCAAGATACAGCATTACATGTACCCTAAGCTTAGTACGTGAAATCTAAATTTGCATTTCATCAAAATGTCATCTTTCTTTCAGTCAATGTATATACATTCCTAAGCTCATTTCCAGAGCTTTGAAGTCTTGCATTGCTGGAGTCCTGTCAACCATTCATGGATTCCCTCCAGAAATCCTGATGCACGTGAGGTGGTTTCCATGCCAACGGAGGGCGAGCGTGTTGGCGTGTATTGTGATGCGCCCATGCGTGAGTAAGCAGAGGCCTTCGCTGCGTCTCCATGAACTCTTGTTGAGTTTCTCGAACTCTGGGTTCACGTGGCTGGCGACTGTCATTTACCCGGCTCTTTGGCATCAGCCTGAGGCTGTGCTGACGTGCGTGACCGACAGCCGGGTTTGTGGAAGAGGGGCTTAATTAAGAGCCATAATGTACATTTTGAATTCCATAGATTCATAGCTGGTGACCGGCACTCATTGGGTGGACATGCCATAGTTGAGGGTCTTACCATGGCACATGTTCAAATCAAGCCCCCACTTTCAACAGCTTTCCGCTTCAATAGAGTCGGTTGTCTTTGAAGAGAGATGTAGGGAGGGCTGAACAGAAGAGTATCCTGGTGATGATCTGGAATGTATTGTTGTTGTGCACTCATGCAAATGGTTCATTACATTGGGGCTTATCAAATGGTGCAATATCACGCACTAACAATGTGATTTAACTGCTATCAGTCAAGTTAATCAGTTTCGACTTTCACAAGTACTGTATTTACACCCTCGCACGGGTGTGAGTCTGTGCGCTTGTAAGTGTGAGGATTTATGATGTGGTTTTGATTTGTAAAAACAAACTTTTGCTTTTACGTGTTGTGAAACGTTAAGCCCCAAAGAGATGAATATCGTAGATTTGTTTAAATCACATTCCATAGTGTAGTCAAATATTTTAGGCATTTCTGATCCGTTCTCTACATCAAATCTTTTTGTCATTCTGACTTCAAGTGGTCCAGTGGAGTTTCAAAGCTGGCGTTCTTTAAAGCAGGATCCAAAGCTCATTTAGGCGGCTCATTAGATCCCTTCTGCATGCTCGTTTATGGGGCCGCTACGTCTTTGAGAGCCCTAGCAGCATGTAAAGGCAGGCCAAGGTCATGCGCAAAGAAAGAATACAGAATAGACTGGAATCTGCAGTATAATCATTCTGAACATGAGACATGGCAGGATATAACTTGATCTAATACTTTATGTAACACATCATCAAAGTTTAATAGACTGAAATGTTACTTTCTTTTCATGCAGAGAATTCGTTGCATTAGGAAAAAATGACATCTGCACACATATATTGCTTGAGCTTGATTTTAAATTAACTTTTTAGAGCTCAATTTATTTTATTTTATTTTTAGTAAGTATATATCCATTTTAATATTTGATTCCTTTTTACCTCCAAATGGATAGACCCAAAAATGAAAATTCTGTCATAATTTACTCGCCCTCATGTCGTTCCAAACTCATATGATTGGTTAATTATCAAAATGTAATTTTACTGAAACCTTTTTGGTTTATATCCCTCCATTGAAAGTCCAGGTAAACAAAACTAAGTACTATATTCAAATATTATTAGAATATTCAAAAAAATTAAATAAAAATCACAAGCCATCGTAAAATGAATCCATATGAATTGAGCAGTTTAATCCAAGTCTTGTGAAGAGATACAGTCATTTTATATAATGAAAAGATTTATTTTAGTCTTTTATTCACATATAAACAAACATGGAGTGCATGTGCATCATGTGGTTAATATTGTAGCTTTGTGTGTGCATCACAATATAATTTCATTTTGGGGGTTTTTGTGTCACATTTGAATTTTATTTTGGGGATTTTTACCTTTCTGATTGTGCTACATCTCTAAAATAAAGACATTTTTACTCACTCAGCCTAGAAATGTATATAGATTTTCTGTTCAGTGGGTGTAATGGATGGCACATTCTTTAGAAACACAATCACAAAACCAATGTAGCACAGATTAGATGTTCGTTTGCTGTTTAAAGTCCCGTTTGACACATTTCCTTACATTTTCCACTCTAAAAAATAAAAAAATCCCCTTTTGCTTTAGGTAACACCATTCCTTCCTCTGAATTCCTCATGTGTGTCAGCACCTGACATCAGTGTCACATGAAATCAGGGAAAGTCAAATCCACTTAAAAATGACACAGAGCTACTTTCTATCAATAAATCAGATGGTAAATGTGCCTGTGAGAGCTAGGAGAAAGGGAGAGGTTCATACGATGATGGGTAAATCCACATCCCTCCCTGCTGTTTCTGCGGTAAAGAGCAGATTCATGTTGATAACAAGAGTAATTGGATTATATTCCTCTTTCACATCTCTGCCAACGGAACATCTTCCTGCTGATTGGAAGAGCCTACTGTCCCCACTGCATGAGTCACCAACTCAAATGTTTATAGATTTCTCTCTCTCCTGTTCTGTGTACTGCTTCAGACTCTTTCTCCTTCATGCATGTTTGCACATGTGCAGTGTTTCACTCGTTCCCCGCTCTTTCGCTCTGTTCAAAAACCTAGTGAGCTCCATAGGCAGAATTGTCTCAGCACAATGGCTGTTCCTCAAGGTATGGTGCCTTCTGAGATCCAGAGATTTTATTTATTAATTGATTGATTTGATTCTTTAATTGATAATTTTCAACTCATTTTGGGCGATAGCCAATGCCGATATATAATTATTTTTAATTTTGGTTAGTTTTTAACAATAACTTATTAGTTAGAATTAAATAAACAATAATAAAGTTATTTTATAATGACAGTGCATTGAATATTTGAAAATAACTATAAATAAACTATATATTAATCACTGCATTTTTTTTATCAGAAAGATGCAGTAGTAACCCTAACATTTTATTTTATGATTTAACATTTGTAAATGGTCTAAAGCAAAAGAGTTGTAAAAATTCTGAAAATCTTTTAGAGCTCATAATTTGTTTAAAATATATAACATATTACACATTAATGATTAATCAGTATGTATAAAATTATTTAATTTAAGTGTCATGTTTGTGAATAATTTTTTTTTCATGTAAGCTATAGCTTCTGACCTTTAAATCAAAACATACTCATGATTTTATGACATCAATTACTGCTCTATTTAATCAGAAACACAGTCTAAATATTATTTGTGTATTTTGCTTTCATTTTATTAGAAGTAGGCCAACAGTGCCCCTTACGGAATTAATACTCCTTGCCGAGCGGGCATTAGGACCTGGGGGAGGCTGCCGCTGCACGTGCTATTACTGTTTATTCTATGGCCCTATTTGCACTTGGTATTAAGATGCATTTTGATCGATCGGATCACAAGTGGACAATGGAGACACATACCCGTTTACACCTGGCTTTTTCATCTGTCTCTTCTGTCCACTTTCAACCACTTCTGACCAGATTACCCACCGTGGTGCTGATTACATCAAGAGGAGGGTAAATGGGCGGATCCCTCTGTCGGCGTCAGATCACGAGCGGGAGGGCTAAAGTTATCGTGCACTAATATTACATCTGCTTGTACCTTTTGCTGTTGTTTCTTTTTCATATTATCAGAAAATAATTCTTCTAATTCGGCCTGTCAAAGTATAAATCCCGTCTGATAAGTGTGCGTCCTTGTACATCTCGCAATGATTACACGTGTATTAGGTCAGTAGTCGGAGAGTAGGTGGCCTTTTGTGGCTGCTCGAACGCATTCGACCATATCAGCATCTACACCATGAAAGCAATCCGGTCAAATGCGTTTTCGACTACCTCTGGAAGTGGTCGAAAGTGGACGAGCTCAAAATGTTTCACATCCCGTTTACACCTGTATTTAGCATTGTCCACTTGTGATCTAATCGACCAAAACGCACCTTAATACCAAGCGTAAATGGGGCCTATCATACACCGAACTCGTCATTCTGTATGTGCATACTCAGTTTAAATGCAGCAATCCAAAACAGTGAATCCAATCACCATTCAGGCAAAACTTTGCTTCAAGAATAAGCCACAATGCTGACGTGATCTAATCACTCTGTTGACGTGATCTAATCGCTAGCACACCCTGAGCACATGTGAGTTAATGTATTCCTCTTATCGCAAGACATATTGGCATAATTTTTCATATCGGGCAGATGCTGATATTTACATTTAAAGCCATTATCGGCCAATTCCGATAATGGTCCGATAATATCATGCATCCCTACATATAACCATTTTTTAAGGGACCATCTGATGCACAAATTCATGGTGTGTGCATATAAATGTGTCTTAGCAGTATGTGGACAGAACAACCCTACAATGATAAAAATCCATTCACTCCTTTTTTTTTTTGGAGTGAACATAAGAGTATTCATTTTCTCCCGACATCAGAGCCACTGAGGACTTAGGGGATCATTTTAGTTTTTGATGGTAATGCGCCACCGAATACACAAAAAAACGGAAGAGAGGGGCAGGATGAGCAGCAGCTCATTATTATTTAAAGAGACATGAACCAAATCGGGTTGCTGTGAATAGAGCTGTTTATTTCAAGGTAAAAAGAGTGTTGGTTTACACGACAATTGATGAATTTTAACCAAAGTATGTTGCAGACATTTTAAGAAAGACCCTAAAGAATTTTGAACTTTGGAAAGCAGCAAATTGTGAAACTTAATCACATGATATTCTCAATTTTGTCTCGCTTTTGCAAGCATTTGAATGGAGATCAATGGACACTTTTCACATTTCCGAGGTTCTCCATAGTGGAAGTCATCATAGTTAGGTAAACTTCTAGTGGTTAACGGAAACTACAACAAATTTAGTTTTCTCCAATTCAATGCCAAGGTAGAATGCAAAGTATAGTGTTATAAATGTACAGTATATACATTTTAAAACAAATGAAAATATTTTTTAAAAACTTGAATTGAAAAAAAAAACTATATTTATGATTAATGTGGACGAATGAAAAGTGTAGTAAGTTATGAAAAATGTAGTAAGGCCGCATTAAAAGACAACTTGCTATGTAGGTAACTCACTAGGCAGCCGGCTTGCTAGTTTTGAAAACAGAGTACAACTGTTTATATACTTCTACGTATTAGCTAATATCTGGATAACCCTAACCTCTCTTCCTTCGTAACTCCATAATCTCCATCCACCCCCACCTCTAGCTACCGTTTCTCTTCCTGTCAACCCTCTCTCCATCTTTCCCGGCTGGAGCCCCATTAACCTAATAAGACAGAAAGGAGAAGCAGATGATCTGGGTGTGACTGTGTCATCTCTCGCCCAGGACGAGGAGGTTAGCCCTAATCTGGACCAAATGAGCACCTTGCCTGGCCACTGTGATCTTCATTGCCGTCTTGGCGACTGAGGCATGAAGCAGATTAGATTTAATCACTACCCCGCACCCTTCGCCCTCATGTGAGTCACGTCTGGCTAAATTAAACCGAGCAAGGCGCTGAGTTAGCTACACTCTACCTTGCTCGGCCACGTCGAGGCCCAGTGTTCAGCCAACGTATACGTGACCGCACTGCCAGACAGCTCTCGCCTCCCTCCTTGACTCATTCTCGCTCCCTCTCCGTGAGTTTTTTTCTCAGCCTCACGTATACATTTCATAGAACCATTAATTAAATTTTTTTATTGCCACTCTTGTTGTTACCCCAAAGCATGGTGTTCAGTTTTCAAGGTGTTATGATGATTTATGTACAAAGGTCTTTTAAGGACACACGCGCACACACATGAGGCAAAATAACTCGTGCCAGGCGCTCTTGTAGCCCTGAGGGATGCCCAGCTTGATTGGCAGAAACATTGTCTGCTTTTTTTCCGACTGGCACACATTGGCATATGAGCTCCGTAGCTTGGTGGTAGAGGAGGGGAAGGTTTATCTGATTAATTAACCCCAGCCAAATTCACTTTGTGGTTCTTTCATTCACAGGCGGCACCTTTCATGCATTTGTCCGAACATCTTTTTACTTTCTCTCACCTTGGTCCATTAATTCAAGTAGAAACTCTTCGAAAAGTGAAGAGGCTTGGATTGCCGCCTAATTTAAAAATGCGCATTTTCTGCAAAGCTGTTAGAGTGAATATCATATATTTTCCCCTCCAAATTAACGAGTCTTTTCTTTTAATGCTACAATAGCTTTTTTTCCGACACGAAGGGAGTCGGGGGCTCAGACAAACTTGTGCAACACTTGATTCTTGCGCTCTGTGATCGTGGCTGTTTGGTTTAAAGCTCACATGCTTAATTGGTGTATGTGATTAGCTTGAAAATTACCCACTTAGAGTTTAATGTCAGCGTTTTTCCCTTCGAAATGTTTAAATGAAAGGAGCGACAGTCCTTTTTGATGAGCTTACGATGTGATTTGGAACCTGATCCCATCTGATATGAATTTTCCTCTGTCTGACTGTGTATCTCTTTCTTTGTCTCTCTCATGAATGCTGTTTAAACTCAAGGACAAACTTTGAAGAAGTCTTGTGGAAGCGAGCGGTAATTTATTAATGATTCTTTTTATTGGTCTCATTTGTTTTTCCGGCTGCCGACTCCTGCACTTCTGAATGTCTAAACTTCGGCAGAGCTGCGCTGGACAGTAAATAAACTAAACTAAGTGATTGAAAAGGTCAGTCTTGTTCTGTGTGCCTGGTATGAGGCGGGTTGATTTTTAATAGCGTCAGTGGTCTTTTTACTCCTGCATTATTTCTAAACTGTTCCTCATGGGCTCTCCTCTCACTCAGAGTATTAGCGTTCCATTCACTTATTCAAGCATTCATCCTTTGCCCACGCTGTCAGAGGCTATGATTCTTGCAGTCTGGCCTCAACCTCTCAATATCTTGTCATAACATGTCTGTTCTTTTAATATGCAAAGCATATGAACTTCATCTCATCTTTTTTTAATAATTAACTAATATATCTTCCATCCTCCATCCGTCTTGCACAATCTTCCCATCTCTATCCCCATCCCCGGCCTCGTCAAGAACGTTTTGGCTTTATCAGAGGGTAGATCGCTCTATAATCTCAAGGTGAAGAGCTAATACCATTTCCCCTGTGACCTTTAGCTTCCCTTCTCTGAGCAGACCAGACTGTGATGGCACCTCACGCCATCTTCAATTAATTCCCCGCTCCTCAGAATCAATCCACCGACTCTATCTGTTCAGTCTGAAAGCTGTGATAAAGACAGACTCCTTTTTACAATCTAGTGCTTTGACACTTCCCCTTTTTGGATAAGGACTTCCTGTCTACTTACTTGCCACCCTCCCATTGAGAACCTTTTTTTGGATCCAGAATGAGATTCTCTTTATATATACTCTACCGGTCGAAAGTTTGGAGTGTTTCTTTTGCTCAACAAGCCTTTTTTATTTGATCACAAAAAACACATATTTCTATTTGAATACATTTTAGAATGCAGTGACGGGCCGTGCATTTTACACCTAGGCCTTCAGTGGCATCCTACATGAATTAATCCATATCTTCATACCATCATAATGATGCCACAGCTATAGAAACCATAAATATTACACAGTAATGCAGTATAACAGGGCACTACATAACAGATAGGTATCTTATGTAGCGAGAATCAATGCCATTACTAAAGAAAGAAACCCAATTAACAATTGCACAACACATAATTAGTAGCTGAAGCATTAACCTAACAAAATGACACAAATACAGTCCATCCGATGTTCTTACAGACATTTATTCACCCAAACGCATTTATACCTTACAGATAGCATTGGTATCAAACAAATAAGGTGATTACATGTGTTTTAAAGTTGACCTAACAATTTAATGTTCTCTTACTGCTTTATTTCGTCTTCACGAGTCTCCCCGCCGGTCTGCCAGCGCACTGCGGGAGGAAAATACTGGTTAGCACAGCTTTACTAGGAAAGTGAGCAAGTAACATTAAAATAATTCATTCAAGACGATGAAGAAAAGTGTATAGATGTGTTTTAACATACCTCTGTGACTCTCATCTCCCCGCTGGTCTGCCTCTGCCAGCGGCGCTGCGGCCGGAGGAAAAGACCGGTTAATACAGCTCCACTCGGGAAACTGAGATATTCTTACGGAAACTTAAACCTGGCTTTATATCGCGCAAATAACATCAGCATACTACGCATCAAGCGATAAAAGAGTCAAAAATTAAAATTAAGCTACCATACTCTAGTGGTTTTTCATCTTCACGAGTCTTTCACAGAGCCGGTGCCGAGGAGGTGTGTGCTTGTTTTTCGCAGTCATTAGTACTACTGTTTTTAGGTTGACTAAATATAGTAGGCAAATATTTTTTCAAAAAATGCACTGAAAATCTAAACCTGAGAAACAGTAATAAAAGTTTTACTAAGTTTTAATAAAATGATTTACAGTGATGCTGTTTGCTAGCTAGTACGCTGACCATCCAATCAAAGGACGAGAAAATTAGGACGTTATCGTTAGCCAGCTAGATGGCCCTGGTGCTGCCAACTCGAAATCTGATTGGTTAAAGCAACAGTTTCATTGCCATTGATTTAAGCTAACAGACGCCTGCACTGTTGATTCTGAAGGCCTTAAGGCAGATTTCTTTGACCCTGGCAACACGATTGCTGAAATATGATTGGATAAAAGCTCTAATATAAACATACACTGCTGGAAGCAGTGCAACCAAGAGAAAAGCTATGAAATGAAGAGAATAGACTATTGGAAATAATTTAATACACATTCATGGAAAAATATATTAAACTAAATCAGTGATTCTGATAGTGTTTAGGCCAGCAGAGAAGGCTTTGCTGGCCCTGACGGCCCACCACTGTTAAAATGTAATTTATTCCTGCAAAATAATAAAATTATTTCTGAAGGGTCATGTGACACTAAAGACTAGAGTAATGGCTGCTGAAAATCTTTTTGTTTTCACAGGAATAAATTACATTTGAAAGTAAATGTAGCCTTTGTGACCAAAAGAGACCCCCCCCCACCACCAAAAAAAAAAAATCCTTAATTAATCCAAACTTTTGACTTGTACTGTATACTTTTTTGCGCTGCAAACAAGCTTAAAAGGGCTTTCTCTTTTGTTTATGTATTTATTTATTTTTGTTGGTGCTAAAGTCTAATTAATTCTTTATATTGCCTTGTTTTGTGCTCATATCTTTTATAGGCCTATTAGATACTGTAGGTTAGTTTGTCTAGTAACAGAAGTAAGGAAAAAGTTATTTCATTAAAAGTTTATGGAGTGTTTTAATTTGCAGAGAGCAATATGTTCTAGTTGATATATAGCTCTCTGTGAAATCCGGCATCTAAAAAAAAAGTCGCACCCATCTCGAGGACATTATAAACCCAAGTATAATTACACCCATTCTGTGCGATTCACTAATAAAATTGAAGTGTGTCTGTTCCCTGTTTGGAGTGGCTTGTATAAAATGAAACCAAGGTTAAAAACCACATAGATGGCAGAGCCATTGAGACAGGAAAAGAAAAGGCGACAAAGACTTTGATTTCACAGCCTGTTTTACAAATACACACACACACAACCCACACACACAGCTCATTCATTACAGTCACCCATCTGCCATAGTTGGCAGCAAAAACACTGTGATCGCACACACTGGGGCCCATTACGAAGTTCTACAGAAGCTTCTTCATAAAGTGTCACCTATGAAGGCAATGCAAAGCAGCTCAGGTTTAAATATGCATCACTGAGTTTTAAGACTGAGGGATGTTGACAGATATCGCTCTGGTTCGTTCCTGCCACCATCTGTGGTCATGATGGAGGTCTGAGCTTTGATGCACACTTCTCACGTGACGTCGCAAGTGATCCAACAGAGTAGTTTGCAGGAAGGCAAAGGGGTCAGTAGGAACTACAGGTGTTGTAAAAATTACATTATGGATAATTATGACACAGTTATGCATTTTAGACCTCCAGTTTGTACTTTCAAGTATTGCTTTATTGAATTATGTGGTTGAATCTGACTTCATATATTTTTAAACAGTTTGGACAGGATGATTTTTCTCAGTGTAGTCATACAATATATATTTTTTCTTATGTGTATTTCATATCAGCATATGGTAATGGGATGTGCATAAGAGCTCGTGTAAGTCCTGGAATTGTATTAAAACTACAACCATTTCTGATCTTTGAAAATGTAATGAAGAGTAGGATATCCTGAGTTAACCTTGAATCAAAGAAAAAACTTTTTCTGTTTATATCCCAAGTGGCACTCTGTTGTTGGCTGTTCTTTTTTTAAGGGAGAATTTCTCTTCCTCTTGCTTTCTGAGAGTCTGTGGCTGGCTTTTTTTTCTGCCCCAGTTGTTCGAATGCAATGTTGAAGCCTCCGGGAGAGACATTAACTCCTGTTCTGTTTGTGTGTGTCTGTATGAAGCTCTGTATATTCCTCAAGAGCTGGATTTGTATGTTGTGCTGAGGGACTGATCACTGTCTGTCTGTTTGGGTCTGTGAGCATTTCCATGAATCATCACGGTGACTGCTGATGATCGGAGCCAAAAACACCCGTAAAACAAGGATTATGTTGTTATTCGGTCGGCTACTATCTTTGACTGCTGATTAATTCTCAGACCACATCTGTCAAACGTTGTAAATCAAATAAATATGAATTTAGCTTAATTGAATTGAACTCTGTTATAACTCCTGGCAGCCTCACTAGAGGAGAAAGCCTGCAGAAATGGAGGGTGATAGGGATGGGACCTGCTGAAATGATATGTATCTTTGTTACAATATGATAATATTGGTGATCATTGTTTGTTAAATGTGTAGTTATTGAAAACTGCTGTATTGTGATCATTTGCTCAATCATTTCTCTTTCATCTGCACTCCAGCAATGTTTTACACAATTGTATTTTAGAGTTCAGATAGTATGATGAAAAGTAATTACCGGTAGTAAATCTGCTATCATAGTAGGCAGACCTTTATTCCTTTGTCGACATGTCATAAATGCACAAAACCTTAGCATATTTCAAAAAGAGGAATTATTGTGGAAATAATACACTTCAAAAGTGTAATGCACTTACGAACTGAATGTAATATTGCATATTAATATCAATTTAATGAAAAGTATACCATTTTGGTAAATACAATTAGCTGATCTTCAGAATGCTTTTGTGACCAACTTCAAATAACTTTGTTATTTCATAATTAGTTCTGTTGTGTTTGAAACTGGTCTAGTATGTAAACTTGTATGTAATACATCTAATCATATTTGTAAAAATTAGGTTGCAATTTAGTATATCTAAAATATATGACTTTTTTTATACACAAGACTTGAAGTGCACATTTAATACAGTCTAGGAAACTTAATTTTCACAAGGGAAACTGATGACTGTAGACATATATTTTCTCTCCAATTAAACCCAACACCTTTGATTATACTGTAAATCATTACCATAGTGAGTCTAGGTAAGGCAAGAACACACCGTTTTGAAAAAAAAAGGTTTTAATGTAATGACTGTAATTAATTTTTAATGCAAAATTAAATGCAAAATCTTCCAGAGTGTAAATTTAAATGATGTTTAAGTCAGCGTTAGTTAGTTTCATTCATTAAAATCTGTAATATTCTGTGTTCTGCTCTTGTGGTGTCTCTCTGTCTCTCTTCTTGTCCAATTACACTGAACAAAGATATACGAGGGATCTCATATTCTATCACCAGGCAGGAACTGTTGGTGGAGTTAGAGATAATGTTATCTGAACCTAATCAGCAACACCTCCAAGTTGGTGTTACTCTGGCCCGCTGGCTTCCTGAGCGCCCTTTAAGTTCTGTCAGGTCAGAGTGGGACATTTTGATTAACTCTTTTAGAAAGCATATGTGCTCATCTAGTGGTGTAGTTCAGGATAGGACTCAAAAGGATTAGTCATCCAGAAATGAGCATTCTGTCATCATTTACTCACCCTCATGTCAATGGGAACCAAAACAGTTTGATTACCAACATTCTTTAAAATAATAGGACACAAAAGAAGATATGTTGATATAAAACAGTTTCATTTCACATTGACTTTCTGTTTTATTTTTGATCTATACATCGGAAGCCAGCAGGAACCAAAACGTTTTGGTTCCTCTTCAGGAACTCGAGCTGCGTCGGAGGATGCTTCGGGAACGCCCTTCAGCGTGACCGGCTCTGAACCTCGTGTGTAATCAGACCAATAGATGGGCGAGACGTCACAGGCGGGTGACGTAATGACCAGGAAGCTATAAAAGCACGTGCGGTGAGACCAGCATCAGCTTTTTGTCATTCAGCAAGCTCTCTGTGTGTGTGTCAGTCTGATATCTGTTTGTGAGTCTTATTTAGTGTTGTCTGTCACGAATCTAAAAACAAGACCAAACCAGACACCTAAGGCAAGGGAAGGCAGCGTTCAGGCTGTGTGTTCCTCTCTGCCCGTGTTACTTTACGGGTGGGGATACACACAGTTTGTTTGCTGTCTGCTTGGGAGCAAGCATGCAGAGTCAGCTCTCAAAAAAAAAAAAAAGGAGCTGATGGCCCGTTTTGGTAGCGTTTGTTACTGCCTTGCTTCGCTCTCAGAGGGCTCTCTTTGAGGAGAGAGCCTTCACTAGCGTTCCTCGCGGTGCCGGCCCTGCTTTCGCCAAGGCGGAGCGGCGGCTGTGCTTGTGGGTTTTGCATATGGATCCTTGTCTCAGGGCCTGGTGCTGGGAGCTCCTTGTCGCGGGTGCGGTCATGAGTGGCCACCCTGCCCGCGGTCTGTGGAGTGGTCGCCATCTGACATGGCATATAAACTGCCTGAAGATGCTGGCCGTGCTTCGTGCACTAAGACACTTCCTCCCAGACCTAAGAGGTCACCATGTGTTGGTGCGCACCGACAACACAGCAGTGGTCTCTTACATCAACCACCAGTGAGGTCTGCGCTCACGCCATTTGTACAAACTAGCATACCAGATCCTTATATGGTCCCAGGGCAAACTTCTCTCGCTGAGATCAGTTTACATTCCTGGGCATCTCAATTTGGGAGCAGACATCCTGTCGAGGCAGGGGCCGAGGCCCGGGGAATGGATGCTTCACCCCATGGTGGTGAAGCAAATATGGAGAGTCTTTGGCCAGGCCCAGGTGGACTTGTTTGCGACTCAGATGACTTCGCGCTGTCCTGTCTGGTTCTCTCTGAGTCATCCAGCTTAACTGCCCGGTTGGTACAGTGCTGAAGTTCTTGCAGGCCTGTTTCTCTGCAGGGTTGACCCACTCCACCCTGAAGGTCTACGTGGTGGCTATTGCGGCCTACCACTCCCCTCTTGGTGGCCAGTCAGTGGGCAGACACCCCCTAGTTACACGTTTTCTCCACGATGCGCTGAGGCTGAGGTTACGATCTCGTGTCCCCACGTGGGACCTGGCTGTGGTGCTAGAAGCTCTCTGTAGGCCTCCCTTCGAGCCTATCGAGGAAGTCTCTGATCGCCACCTTACTATTAAGACTACCTTCCTTCTGGCGATATCTTCTCTCAAGAGAGTTGGGGATCTGCAGGCCCTTTCAGTGGTCCCTTCTTATCTTGACTTTGCGCCCGGTCTGGCCTAAGTGTTTCTGTTCCTAAGGTCCCCTCCTCTACACCACGGCCTGTTGTGCTCCAGGACCACAGTTCTCGTCCCTTCGGGGATCCAGACCAGCAGAAGCTTAACTGTATATGTCCAGTGCTCGCACTGGATGCATACGTCCACAGAGCTGCCCTGTGGAGAAGGGCGGACCAACTGCTTGTATGCTATGGTCCCCCTAAGAGAGGTCTTCCAGCTACAAAACAGACCCTCAGTCGGTGGATAGTAGATGCCATTTCTATTGCCTATGAGTCCTCTGATCTCCCTTCGCCTCTTGGGGTCAAGGCTCACTCTACCAGAAGTGTGGCGGCCTTTAAGGCCTTCTTGGCAGGTGTCTCGATGCAGGACATCTGCGACGCAGCTGCAGGATGGTCCACGCCCTTGACCTTCATCAGGTTCTATGGCCTAGACATGCAAGACACTCCTGGCTCCTCTGTTCTTGCGCCTTAGCTGTGCACGCTTCCACACTAGGCGAGATTTGAAAGTGTGGCGGCGTGGG
The DNA here is from genome assembly GCF_001515645.1 of Sinocyclocheilus grahami. Taxonomy (NCBI): domain Eukaryota; kingdom Metazoa; phylum Chordata; class Actinopteri; order Cypriniformes; family Cyprinidae; genus Sinocyclocheilus; species Sinocyclocheilus grahami. The sequence goes on along the minus strand of NW_015506346.1, from coordinate 267,177 downwards.
CATTTTCGTTCCCGAAGCGTCCTCCGACGCAGCTCGAGTTCCTGAAGAGGAACGTCTCAGGTTACATATGTAACCATGGTTCCTCGAGGGTACGAGACGCTGCGTCTCGGGGCCATACTTTCAGCATCTCTACCAGCTCTTGCTTCACTCCTAGAAGCTGACGCTGGTCTCACCGCACGTGCTTTTATAGCTTCCTGGTCATTACGTCAACCGCCCATGACGTCTCGCCCAACTATTGATCTTACACATGAGGTTCAGAGCCGGTCACGCTGAAGGGCATTCCCGAAGCGTCCTCCGACGCAGCGTCTCATTCCCTCGAGGAATGTCTCAGGTTACTTATGTAACCATGGTTCCCTGAGTAGGGAACGAGACACTGTGTCCTCTAGGGGTCGCTATGGGGAACGCCTTGTCG
>NW_015506346.1:226994-266582 GCF_001515645.1 Sinocyclocheilus grahami | reverse complement strand
ACTTCGAACTGCGTCCTCTAGGGGTCGCTATGGGGAACGGTATACCCACGCCACCATGCTGAGGGGAGTGCAAGCCAGAACCATGGCCCTGGGACGTTAGACTGCTGTCAGTGACGTTATTCCCTACGGCCAGAGGCCTAGGCTACATACCCCAAAAATACTTACCTGTTAAAGCCAGACTCCTGGGCCCGGGGTAGAGCTCAAGGCTTGGAATCAGAAATAGATTCCTTCTCGTAATGCCACCTATGCCTCCTGCTCGATGCCTCAGCAAGAGGGGATATCCTGGTGATCGGGGAAACCAGGAAATTTTTGCAGTAATGCGCCGGGGGCCTGATGAACACAAAGGCTCCCGCAGAAGCCTGTGTTATGGCCGCATGATCTAGGAAGTATGAAGCCGAAAACCGGCTTTACTTACCATCTGGACATATATCGACGAGTGAAATACGCACTGCAAGTCGAGCACCCAGTTTCTGAACCCAGCAGAGGGGGGGCTCATTGAGGACCTACCCTAGAAAAGGAACAGAAACACACCGGTCCCGGGAAACACTGCAAAGAAAACTAGCAGAAGGGTTATACACACAATCACCAGTCTCGTTAGATACACATATATACACATATATTAGACATGGATCGGAGCGCGAGTCGCGACACTAGCCTTCTGTTCTCGTCTCTGATCCTCAAACCGAGACAGGCCAGGAACCCTGGGTTGTTCGTGCTCAGACCTGGACCTTCGTGGAATGAAGGTTTTGAAGGCCGCTGAGCGCGCCTTCGCCTCCCTGAACTTTTCGACCACCATCTCAACGGATGTACCAAAAAGTTCAGAAGGCGAAACCGGGGCATCGAGAAGAAAGCCCCTTTCTTTCTTCCCGATGTCTGCCAGGTTTACCAGCAGATGCCTCTCCGTTACTACCATTGATGTAGCTTGAAGGGGCACGGATGGCAAGGAGGGAGTTTTGAGAGACGATGTCTCACCCATAGAGAGATAGCTAGCTAGCGTCTCTTCTACAGGGGGCATTTTTTCATAGCCATTTTTGCGTATCGACTCGATGTTCGCATAACTGGTATGCTGAAACCGATGGATGCGTGAGGAAAACGGCCTCTTCCATTCCTTCTCGATCTCAGTATGGAGATCAGGAAGGAAAGGAAGGCTCACCTGAGCTGGAGGGTTATGGCCAGAAAGATAACGTTCCTCGAGACGACCTTGCAACGTCACTTCCTTAGTTCGCTTACATGGCAAGTCAAGCCTTGCCATGGCACGGTCCATAACCTCTAAAAGCTCATCATACGCAGGGCAGGAGGATTGAGAAGGCTCAGCCTCAGCTTCTTCGCTCTCTTCATCCATTTACTGCTCTTCCTGGGCTGAACCCAGCAGAGCACTGGCCCCTGGATCAGATGATGTTAAAGAGAGAACATCATCCTCCAGCGGCTGTCTCTCGCCCGCTGCCGATGAGCGCGAGAGAGAAAGCCCCTCTTTAAACTCATCGGCCAGGTCCACCTGAGATCCCCACGAGCTCATTCGCCTCCGTGCCTCAGCAGCGGCAGGTCCTGAACCGCGGGGAGCAGATGGTTGCCCCTCTTTACTTGAAAAGAGAGACAAACGAGAACAGAGCTTTTTCATTGGAAAAAACTCACAATGCGCGCAGATTGCCCCCTCGAGGACATCGCGTGCGTGCTTTTCGCCCAAACAAACAACACATAGATCGTGTGTGTCATCTGGTGTCAAAAAGCGATGACACGGACGCACACACCTTCTAAATGCTCTGCTAGTGCTCGCCATAATGAAAGAGATAGCTCTTACTTTTTCCTTGGAATGCACACTTCAAACAGAACAGTAAATGAAGACGAAGAAGAGAATGATGTGTAGCTCCCGGCGCCTATTTATACTATAGTTGCACCGGTAGTGAAGTCATGGCTGTCGCCGGCCAACAAGTTGGTGTTTTTTCAATGTATGCTTCAGACACATGTTACGACAAGGCGTTCCCCATAGCGACCCCTAGAGGACGCAGTTCGAAGTTCCCATGAAAGGGAACCATGGTTACATACGTAACCTGAGACGTTTCCTCTGTTCTTCAAAATATCTTCTTTTGTGTTTCATAGAAGAAAGTCAGTCATACAGGTTTGAGGGTGAGTGAATAATGACAGACTTTTAATTTATGGGGGAAATATCCTTTTAAGTTGGATTTAAGTTTTTAAGTCCAGTGCTGTCAACTTTTCAGACAAACATTCCTCATTTCTAAGGACTTTGTCTCAAATACCAAAAAAAATGTTTGCTTTTTAAACGCAAAATGATAGTCCACCTAAAAAATGTAATTACCCTCATGCCATTTCAAACCTGTTTGATATTTTGAAAACCAACAATTTGGTTATCAACATTCTTCAAAATAGTAGAACACCAAGAAGATATTTTGAAAAATGTTGGTAACTAAACAGTTTTGATTCCCATTGACTTCCATTGTGTGTGTGTGTTTTGTCCATATGGAACCAATGGTTTGGTTACCAACATTCTTCAAAGCATCTTCTTGGTGTTCTGCTATTTTGAAGAATGTTGGTAACCAAATTATTGGTTTTCAGAATATCATACAGGTTTTAAACAGCATGAGTGTAATAACTTTGATTACTTAATTTTAAGGGAATTAATTATTATTAATTCATTCAGGTTTTGGTAGGACTCGGATCCGAAAAATTCAAAGTCCACCTGATTAAACCGATTTCAAATTTGTTATATTACACCTTAAATCAAGGATCGCCCAGTGAGCCGTGACCTCAGTATATTTTAACAAATTGAATATGTATATTTTCCCTGGCCACGGGTTAATATAATTATGATAATTTGTAAGCTCTTCAAGAGGTAACAATGATCTTTTTGGCAAAGGTTTTAACATTAAAATTATATGACACCAGACAATCCTTCTTTATAAATGAATCATGAATTTTATTGGCTATTCTAGATTACATAAAACTAAACTAAAACACACAAAAATACACACACACATGTACAGTTTCTTAGACTGCGAGTTGACGGAGTTTCATAGTTCTACCTCGTTTTCACGAGTCATTTAAATTCACCTTAGAGAATTTACCAAGCAGAGAATTTTAGCTTCTGTTTACTGCTTAAATTAGCTCAACACCAGTTCAGGAGAAAAGATGGTTCGTTTACTTGCGTTCTGCTTGGTTGACAGCTGAAAAGCTGAGATGACGTCGTTGTTGGGCTTCCCGGCTGGCTGCTGAGGGAATTCCATTGCTGATTGGTCGCTGAGGTGACGTTTGGATGACATCTTTTCTTTGGGAAACCCCTCGTTGGATTGGTTGGTCCCTTGATGAAGCAGAGGCTTGAGCAGTTCTGCTGAAAAGTCTTAGTTTGCAAGACTTTAAGTTCTTTGAAGATTTCAACTGAGTTTCACTGAAGTGTTGAGTTTTAGATGACTGGTCGCTTTGATGGTAAGCGCGTGAGCACACGTTGGAGTGCTCTTAACACGGCGACAGGCGAAAAGCAAGCAAGCAAATCTGTTCTGCATTGAGTTTTGTTCCGCTGCATAAGTCTGTCCGAAGACGCGACCGTCCAATCGCCTTCTTGCGCAGGCGGAGCGTGCATACATTAACAAGAGGCCCCCATTTATTATGTGGAGAAATTAAGATTTGCAGGTTTTGTTAATAACTCCTATATAGTGTCGTACAACACATACTGTCGGAAATAACAGCTTTTCACTTATTTCAATATTCTGCAATCGTCACAAGTTTCCGTTTGATACTAAACTTCCCCTATCTCACACATATATTAATAACCTCATGATAAGCAGAGAGAGACAGGAACTCAATTGAGAAAGTTGGCGCCTGGACTGACCATGGTTCAGCTTTTACGACTCTCATATGGCTTGAGAAGAGATGTTAGTTTCTAGGTGGAATGCGGAGATTCCTCTTTCATTTGTGTGATGTTCGCAAATGCCTTACATGAGGGTAATACAATTTTTTAGGTGGACTATCATTTTGCGTTTAAAAAGCTAATTATTTTTTTGGTATTTAAGACAAAGTCCTTAGAAATGAGGAATGTTTGTTCGAAAAGTTTACAGCACTGGACTTAGGGTTCACTGTGGAGAATGTCACGGCCACAGAGCAGCAGATGGCAGAGCTACACCCAAAGAGAAAGGCCAGTATAAAAGCATCTGGTAACTGCCTTTGTTCAGACACACAATGGCTGCCATGGGAGAGTCATTATGGCTCAATAGATGGGCCGTCTCCAGTGTGTGTCCTCGCATCCCTATTGTTCCCCTGCGGTTCAATCGCCCGAACTTTTAGATAAAAGGTCAGATGATCTTCTCTCATGTCCGTCTTTATTGCAAGCGAGACCTTGAAATATATCAGTCATTTATATTCCTTACTTCTGATTCTTTTTCAGAAATGTCGCCCGTCTAGCCTAAAAGTAAAGGCTGACATTTTGACTTTCAATTTGCTACACAATAAACCAAAGTGCTGCCAAGATGAAGTTGAGAAAAAAAATCATGTGCTTAAAAGCTTTTTCAAAGAGTAACCATCAGAACTAGTTTAGTCGTTCTAGCATTAAAGGAATCCATTATTTAAAGCTATTTATCACAGAAGGCCTTTATGTCTTTAAATGCTTTAAAGGTTTATATTCAATACATTCATTAGTTGCACAGAGCAGTATATAATCTACTCTGAATGAAAAGATGTTGAAGGACAGAAATGGAGTGGAGAAAGCAGAGCTGTCTGTGTAGTTGGAGATGTTTTTGAGAGGGATGTAGAGTCAGATACGGGACACAGAAAGTGATTGTGGCAGGTGAGGAGAGGCTCTCTCAGCCCACATCACGACTCGAGAGCCGCTGCCACATTCACTCTGCCCACCTGTCTGCTGCTGAGATGGGAGGAAAACCATGGTGACATTTCACAAACACGTGCACGCACACACGCGGCAGTGACAGAGTAAACATGATGTATTTTTGCAGCTTTAAATGCACAGATGCTCATGACATTGCTTTTAGAAAAAATAGCTGAAGATTGTAGCTGAATGGAACAGAATGTAGTGGTATTGATGCATTATTATTATTATTTTAAATTTCTAACTAGAATTTAATATTGAATTTGTGTGTGTGTGTATATATATATATATATATATATCCTTTCAGACTAAGAGATTTTGCTGCAATTCTATAACCTGTCATCCTCCTCCATACTACTTGGTAAGTGGTGTCATAAAATTTTAAATCACATTTTTCCCCTATTCCGTGTAAAGATGCATGTGGAAACTCAGAGCATTAGTCTATTCTGCACATACTGACTCTGAGCTTTTACTTCAATGACTCACGAGAGCTCCTGAGCTGCAGCACAACCCACTTGCTTGTGCATCTAGTGTTTTAGTCAACATGCATCTTAAACTTTTCAGAACTGCCTGCAGAATACTCTGATTTTCCTAAAGTATTCTAATAACTGGGCAAAATAGTCTGTGAAATGCTTGCAAATAATTCTGCCTCATTGTATTTATTAATTTATTTGTTTGTTTATTTATTCACATTTTTATTTTGATGGTATTTATTTATAATCTTTCAAAATGTTAAGGTTAGAATTTAATAATATACTGCCTTGTTCTCTGTGACTTCATCATACTATTTGCATGCTAAATTCCAATTAGTCTAGTTTCCATAGTTTCTATTTTTGGACTTCGACAGACAGACAGACAGACAGACAGACAGAGCACCATGGCTCAACTTCCAGGCTATGTTTCTGACTCAGTCTCAATTATCGCCACTTTCATTACACTTTCATTGCACATTATTTTTATTTTTCATAATTTGCTTTTGTGTTATATAGTGAATTGTTGAGAATGCTTTCAATGTTTTATGTTGCCAAGGTTAGCTAACTGGTTAATATAGGTTAGGTTTGTGTGAATTGAACAAGAATGCACCATAATATTCCAATTCAAGCATTTTTTATTAATTGTGTTTATGAAAAAAAATAAAAAAAATAATAATAAAAAAAACACCACATAAGTGTGTGTGTGTGTGTGTGTGTACTGGTATTCGCTATGTTATGGGAACCAAATGTCTCCACCAGTAAATTTTGACCTTGTGGGGACATTTTTTAGGTCCCCATGAAGAAGCAAGCTTCTAAATCATACTGAATGTTAAAATTCAGAAAGTTTTGTGTGAGGGGTAGGTTTAGGGTAAGGGGATATAAAATACAGTTTGTACAGCCAAAAAAACATTATGGAATGTTCCTATTATGATAGGAATAGGGTGTGAGTTTGTTTGTGTGTGTTTGTTCTGAACGTGGTACTTTACTTTTTTTGTACATCTCTGCAGATTAGGATTTAAAATTAGTGCAGTTTTGCTTAAAATTTCACAGCAGTACAAATCATTTTGAAAATCAGATGGTTTGGTTTTCGTCACCTGCCAGACTCCAGACATGCTTTCCAGCAGCATAAAAGAGAGACAGACAGCACCATAGATCTGACATCAGTGAAATCCTCAAGGTTAGCCGGCACTGTGAATATCACCAGACAGCTGCATTCTGATTTAATCAATACTTAAAAATGCATGCACAGAATGAGCCTTCCCTTTGTCTTTTTTCCTTTCACATTCTTTAATAGAGAATTTTACAAGATGTTTTTCAGGAAAGAGGCTTGTGTTTTCGTGAGCAGATGATGCACTTTAATTGCTTGTCCCAATCGAACCTTTTAAAGTGTATGAGAGAAAATGCAACTCATTGAAGAGGATTTAAAGTAGAGCTCAGATGCGGCTCTGAGACGCCCTTGGTTTCAAATATGAATTCATCGTTTGCGAAGACGTACACACAAACACACACTTGCCTAAAGGAACTAGCATACATTATATTACACAGTTACACAATATATTACACAATCAACTGTTTTTAATATTTTAAGGAATGGGTCTGCTTTTATGAAGAAGAATGAGCATACATGCTTGAATGTTCATTTATATAAGTAATGTGGCTTAAAATATAGATTGGTTCAAGTCAAATTCAAGCTATGATGAAAGCGTTCATGATATTTCAAAATGCAGATGTAGTGCTTTCCAGGAAAAGAGCCAAAAAAGCAGAGTTGTTTAAGGATTGGATCACATGACCAAATGTGATGTGAAACCCTGTCATTAATGTGGCCAATAGCTTATTTCAGACATAAAATGATTGATGTGTGCTTTTACTCTGCACAATTATGCAAGTGAATTAAATGAGTAATTTCCTTTCTCTTCAGATTTTTAAACAATATAAGACTGCTTTGTCTGCCAGAAATTAGTCTCACTGGAACTTTGACTAAACAGCACACCACAGTCTAGCTTTTTATTTGCCTCTTGGACAGAAATGTCTGGTATTTAAAGTATTGACAGCAATTAAATAATTAATTAAATAATTATGTGTGTGTATATATATATATATATATATATATATATATATTTTTTTTTTTAAATAAAACTTGGGCTATTTTTCAACCTGACCATCTTTGGCAAATTAAGTAATTTGTTTTTCCTCAAAGCCTTATCATCCTTTTGCCCTTACCCATTTAACTAGCGCAAATCCAGCCAATCACATTATTGCTTTTCAGTTTTATGCGCCAAAAGTATCAGACAGTCAGCGAATAGACTGAGAGTGAGACTACCCAAGAACTATCCAAGAACCACAGGTCAAGTAGAGTAATTACTTCAAAATAAGGCATAAAGTGACTTTCCAAAACCTTCACACTCTCTGTTCCTCTCTGGTAGAATGAGCTGCCAACTTCCACCGCAACTGTTGAGACCATAGGAGCCCGGGGTCTCAAACGCCCATGGGAAAAGCTTGAGATATTCTCTATTGACTATCATACTGGCGAAACAGATCTGACAAACTATCTTGTGCATAGTTGTGTTTGTGCTCTGGAGAGCATAAAAAGATTTTTGTTTATATTGTTGTTGTTGTTTTTTTTGCAGCATTGAGCAATATCACAGACATATCGGTTGATTTCTTAAATGCAGTTGACAATTTTTATCCTTTACTGAGTTTTTCAAGCTCGCGAATCCTCTCATTACAACAAAACTTAATGCAGTGATCAGCCGTAAAACAGTGATTCTGTCCTAATGCCCTTACATATTATTGGTGGAGTTCCCTTTAAATGATTCCCTTTGAGCTAAATTGACCTGTTTCCCTTACAATTGTGATGAACTAAGATGAGGGACAGCCTTTTAGCGATTGTGAAGGGAGTGCTCATTGTGTGTTTTCTAGGCTATATAATATCCATTCAGAATTTTTTTTTTATTTAGTTTTTTTGGCAACATACACGAAGCAAAGTTTTGGGAATGACATCTGAATGAGCAATGGACGAGACAAAAATATACGTGAAAAATGATGTGCATTGAGGCTATAGCACACAAATTTTTGAAGCACACTCAGTATTTAATTCTGGAACTAGGCCTGGATAAAACTGTGTTCGAGCAGTTTTCATTATCGGTAGCTCACATGAGTATTATGTGGCAGTAGGATATAAGTAGGAAGAAAGCAGGATATTTGTTAATTTCCACCGTGAAAATTTCTATCCAGTTAGAGTAAATATGAATGCACACGGGCTTCATCGATTACTCCTTGCATCTGTTGATTTCATCTTATGTGTGGATTGTTTGCTTCGAATCTCCAGTTTCAACAGCTCTGATAAGTAATAACGTGATATGCGTCTGGTCAATGTTATTTTATTCAAAACACAAAAAGTTTTTTACCCCCGTTTTGCTTTTGGCATTCGTTACACATTTCCCCTGTGTGTTAACGTCAGTATTTATGACTGTCGAATATCTGACAACTTGACTCGTATTTTGCAATCCGAGTGTTTATTGGAGTGGGGGAGGTGTTACGGAGGTTGGGCACCATCCGACAGAAACATAAATCGGCGCCTATGGTTGAGACCAATTTTCAAAAAGCAGCTCAAGACAAACCTTTTCCGCAAGCACTTAACCATCTCCCACTCTCAAACCAATGCAATTGCACACACAAACACTCACATTGGTATTGTGTATTACAATTGTTGGCTCTTTGACATATTGCTTTGTCATCTTTCGTAAGTCGCTGTGGATAAAAAAAACGTGTGCTAAATGCATAAATGTAAATGTATAATTTGTACATTTTATATAAACTTTTTAAACTGACTACTCCTCCTTGTATATTTAGAAAATGCTGCATTTAACAATTAAAGTGCCCCTATTATGGGTTATGAAAGGTTCATATTTTGGTTTTGGGAGACCCCAACAACAGGTTGACATGCATGCAAGGTCAAAAAACACTTTCATTGTCTTATAATATGCATTTATTTTTTTACCTTATTTGCTCAACAACTCCCAAACGATTCGCTCAACAATTAATTTTTCCAAACCCCTCCTTTGCGCGACGCTAATCTGCGGTGATTGGTCCGATGACCCAGTCTGTTGTGATTGGTCTGCTGCGTGCAGTGCATGTCAGAAACGGAACGCCCATCACCATTACTAAGTCCACAGCTCGTTGGTAAACACCCAAACAGCCATGATATATGTGTTAGCCCAACGTAGAAACGTATTGATAAAGCACTGCAGTTTGTACACCAACATATTGCTCTATTATTTATCAGAACTCCACGTAATAACAACGACAAACATTAACTATTCATCGACACATTTCTAGACAATTGCAAGCGAACAGATATTGCTGTTTTGCCAGTTAGCCAGAGATCTACAAGTTGCGTTGAGCGAATACAACACACACAACTAAATACGTATTTTGCATGCTACGGAGAACATGAGAGCAACAATTTTTAATCATACTTACAGGATGTGATTTGTAGAAGGACGAAGCTAGTCCAAGTACACTGGGTACTGATCCTTCCTTCAATAACAACCGGCCTGCGAATCCCGTGTTGTGTTTCCCATACATTGATTTATTTGTGGTGGACCGACACAAATAGATTTTTCAAAAGGCTTTGACTTCATTGAATAAGTTTTCCCAGTTCGCAACAAGTGGGCGGGCAATATGTTAATGTTTCATGTTGACGTCAAGATGAAACGGCTTGAGATCCGTTCTAAAAAAGACTTGTTTCAATGATTCCGCGTCGACTCTTTTTTTCGAGAGACAATAACTTTTTACACGGTGCACTTTCAGATTTAAAACTTTGCAGGATGTTTTTATTCACTTAGAGATGTGTTACACACTGCAGGAAAGGTAATTTTCTAAATTCCATTATAGGGGCACTTTAACTTCTAAGTGACAACAGGTGACATGAAGGAAGGTGTCAGAAATCAGCACATAAGGTGATGGTGCAACTGTAGGATCAAGTTGTACGCTTGAAATGTGATAGTGTGAATCCCCACCGGGGCAGGAAGCACCTTTAACTATATAATTTAGTTCACCTTAATGACTTTGTAATGTTGTTAACTTCAACACATTTAGTCACAAGGGGATCATATGCATAACTAGTAAGTCATCATCTGTGGTCTAGTTTAAGATGCTGTCTTCTGTTCTGTTTCGTTCCACATTCACGTGGCTTCACAGAACACATTAATCCATCAATACAAGTCCTCGTTCTAGAAACGACTATGGTCTGTCGCTGAGCACTGATGTTGATCTTTATCCTACTAAGATTGTGTGTGTCTCTATGTGTGTGTGTGTGTGTGTGTGCAATCCTACCCTTATGCTCATCCATTATTCAATGAGTTGTATTGACTACCTGCCACCTGTCTGAGGCTTCAGGCCCACCGTCACACACCTGACTTTGAATGCAAATGGAGCCAGGTGTTCTTGGACATTTGTTTCCGCTAAAGTCCAAGTTGACCTATGCGTATGTATGTGCATGTGGTTATTTCCGCCTTGTTCTTGCAATATGTGTGTTTGTGTGTATTCTTGTGAATCGCAATGAAGTGGGAGGCTGTTTAAATTCATCAAGGGTGTTTGGTCACTTTCTTTCCATTAATTTTTGTTTCCAAATGAAGAGTTTTTCCAAATAGGCTTCATTCTTTTTCTAATATAAAGGCATATGCTTGTGGAATATTAATGCGGGTGTCAGATTAATTTACAGAATTCTTGCACTTAGCATATTTGCGCTAACAGCCTGAGCATATTTTTTTCAGCTGCATTATCTATTCATAAGCCTTCAGATGGACTGATTTTGTAGTGAATGGTGCACATATAGATGTACAATACAGAAAAGGTTGTTTTTGATCAAAGATACGTCTTGGTGCATTTTACATCGCAGTGTCATAGTGGTTTAATGAGTCTTTCCTGGTTAACATAGCTTTTGATCTGAATGTGACTGTAGCGAGTTTAATCTTGGCAAGTGTGTGAGTTCTGTATAGCTAAACTGAGTTTACTGTTTCAGTCTGTGTGAATTAAAAGCTCATGCTGAACTGTTTTTGCCAAGCAGATTACTAGCAAGTATCACTGCTACTGTTGCTCATGCTGGGGGTTAGGGATTTAAACTAAACCATTCATATCATGTGACTTGTTAAGGAAAGGTGTGTCATAGCTTTTTTAGTCACTAAACCAGATATAATGGGAGAAAACATAATGATTTATGGGATTTATAGAAAAATCCCACAAAGTTACACTGAAGAAGGGGCCCAAACAATTTCAATAGTATGGAGCATAACTATTAATTTTTTTAATCATACAATTCTTAATATTGCAAGAACAATTTATAAATTAAAAATACACATTTTGGACATTTCAACTGCATCCTACATGTTTGTTTTTAATCGTAAAAAAAATAAAGGAAAAACAATTCGGCAATATAAGAATTTATTTGTTAAATGTGGTCTGTCACAGTTTAAGCATAGTTTGTGTTCTTACCAAATAAAAAGTCTAAAATTACAACCATTAATTTTTATTTACAATGTAATGTTTCTGTCCTGCCATTTTCTACTGTAAAAATCACAATATTGCAAAACCAGAATTTACTCGCTATAGTTTAAACATAGTTTGTCGTCTTATAGAATAAAAAGTCAAAAATGCTATGCTATTAGCATCTTAATCTTTCCATCAAGCATTTTTCTAGCTGAAAAATCTGAATTGTTCAGTCATAGTTTCTCTCATAAAGCGTAGTTTGTCTTCTTACTGGTTTTTGAATGGAAATGTGTATCTTATTGTTTCTATTCAGCATGTTTTTTAATGCACTATTCCAAATTTGCTTGAAAATATGAAGATGGAAACCCGAATATATAGACTTGGGTCAGTAAGTAACTATCTATCAACCATATAACAGCCAGGACATGATAGCAGTATTCTACAATATGAGTTTTAATTATTAATTATGGGCATTTGTGATTTTAGTTTCTATGGATTCTGTGGATATATATTCTCTAGTAATGCTGCAAAGCCAAGATAATGATGTCTGTCTTTGATATTTCATACTACACAACATGACTTTTTGGCACTGGGACATGTGTTTTTGTATGTTCAATCATATGATTCCTCTCCAGCGCGTGACATCGTCCTCAAGGGTCTCAGCAGGTGGTCCCCAGCCTCTTTTAATATCAATTTAACAACATCTGATTACATGCATGTAACAGGATTAAAAGCAGCACACGCTTGCCTCTGTCATGCTAGTTCGCAGTCGAGCTTCATCAGCACGCTGATATACCAGGATGCACAGGCAGTTTGTTGGTGGGTGTATGAAGAATTCCCTGCTGCTGAAGATTTAACTCTGACAGGCAAAGCCCGGAGCCAATCACAACACGCAAGAATGAAAGAACAGCACGTCTGACATCCTGCTTATTGTTTGGAGTTCTGCAGGGGTGTATAAATTCATCCTCATTCTGTTAAGATGATTGATTCATTGTTCTGTATTTAGGCCAGAAACATACTTTTAGACGAGTATGCAAATGCATTGATTGATGTGATTCAAAAACATACGCTGCAAACAGTGTTGTACAATTCCCAAACAAATGAATCTCGTGTGTTGGTTTTTGAATATTAAACAAGTACACCCTGACCAGTACAGTATTGTTTGGAACCATTTGGTTGTAGTGAATCAAAAAAAAAAAAATGCAATACAGTGTAATCTGATTCCTGAGCAAGCTAGCTATGGTTTTTGAGTCTGTTCTTTTTAAAGGGATAGTTCACCCAAAAATGAAATTCTGTGATTTATTACTCACCCTCATTTCGTCCCAAGCCCGTAAGACCTTCGTATATCTTTGCAACATAAATTAGGATATTTTTGATGAAATCCGAGAGCTTTCTGACCCTGCATAGACAGTAATGTAACTACCACATTCAAGGTAAGAAGGTAGTAAGGACATTGTTAAAATAGTCCATGTGACATCAGTGGTTCAACTATAATTTTATGAAGCTACGAGAATACTTTTTGTACACAAAGAAAACAAATATAATGACTTTATTCAACAATTTCTGATCTTCCATATCAGTCTTCGACACACATTCACGAGAGAAATGTACAACGGTAAATGTGACCGTACCTTTATTGTTTGTATATTTCATTTCTGGATACCTATTGAAATGACTGGGTTCTGAATGTGAAAATTTTCAGAACAATGGTAAATGTGACCACACCTTTATTGTTTGTATAATAAGGGTGTCGTGTCTGTATTTCTATTGAAATGTCTGGATTTCCAACACGAAAATTCGCCAAACAACAGTGAATGCGACTGCATATTTTTGTTCATATAATATGGAAATTATGTGTCTGGATTCCCGTTGAAATGACTGGATTTCCAAAGTTAAAATTTACCAAATGACAGTGATTGAAACAGGAAACTTTGTTTAGTAGTCTTGTTTCCAAGCACACAGATGTTACAATGCAGCTTAACGTTCATGAAGCCCACTATAGTTAATTTAAAACGTGTGACTGTGTATCGTGCTGAGCTTTTTGCCCGCACGGAAGGACCACCGCTAGGCTATCCCCAGGTTGCCTGCCTAGGAGATTAGAGGACCTTATTCTCCATTTAGCCCTTTAACACCTGCTTTCTCTGGTGGGTGAAACTCGCTGCCGACAGGACAGCTGGGCTGAGCACTTTATTGAAAAAATATGCCATATAAATTGTTTTGGGCTCTGCAGCAGAGCAGAAGCCTTATAAAGACCTTTTTGATTCCCCAGCGTCTAGGCCAGTGGCATTTTAGGACAAAAAGAATCAACAAAACAAACAAAGATGTGGTTTCTGTCCTTTTCAGGTCTGAGCGAGGAAGGCTTTTCTTTTTCGACTTACAGTAACACTTGAAGGCTTTCAGGGGGGCCGTATGAATTTGTTAGCAAAGGAAATTTCGGGAACTACTATTTTTTTATCTTTGGTGTAAAACACAGCATACTGGGTCAGTTTCAGACATCTGGTGGGATCCAGCACAACTTCTCGACCTGAGTCATTTTTGGCACTCTCGATTTGTGCAATGCAGATGCCTCCACTGTGATTTGCATGTCTTGCTGAGTGTGTTTACACATTTACATCTCGCATGCTTCGAGATACGGAGACCCTGTTGTCTAAGTGGCTCTCAATATGAAGAGGTTTGTAGGTTCGCTGTAGGCTTAACCACCATCATCAAGCAGTAAATGCCTTCCTCGATTATATTTACTTCACGCCTCTGTGTTAATGTTTCACACAAAGACTTTCTAACCGTGTTGAATACTTGTTAGATTCTTTCGTTTATATATGATTGCGTCTATTGTCAACGTTGTTGGGTTTCATAGCAGAAAGATAAATAACATAAATCCAGATGTCAGACACTGGGAGTGACGTTAAGTGTCTTCACAGAAATTGCCTAACTTTTATTGCATTGCAGATTTGTTCGACCTCGGTTGTTGGTGAGGGGAAGCCCATTTTGACATTGTGACACTAAAAACACACCATCTAATTTCATCATTATTGTGCATCTTTCAGAACCATGGGCATGACAGCTAATCCGAGCTTACCTCATGAGATCATCAAGATTGTTGCATTCAGACTGAAAATGGCAGGGAAACAAGCGTCATCTCAGCTTCAGTGTCTCAGTATGTGGGCTTTGTGGAATAAATGACTGATGGAGACCCGTGATATACACATGCACGCACATGTGTATAGTAAAGTGTGCCCTCTTCATGCATAGGCCACCTGCTGTGGTGTTTGTAATGCATGTTAGTCTCTATGGCTATGTTTACTTTACGTGCTGTAAAGCTCGATTTCAATGTTTTAATCAGATTCGATCTGTTTGCTATTGTAAACTCATTCATGTTTTTAAGTCACCTGTGTCAGTCTGAATGGACACGTATTGTATGCAGACCTGTGGAAACATACATTAATCACAGGAGCATATTAGCAACAACAAAAAAATGGTGGTTAAATAAACAATAATTGTTACAGATATTTTACTTTCAGACCTAGAAGAACTCACCATTATTTAATTTTTTTACATTTATTGTTTGCTTTAATTTGTTTATTTTTTCATTTGTTCCATTGCTTGATTGTTCTATCGTTCTAAGTGCCCTTGATTGCATGGTCTTTCAATTTATTTTGTTTTAAAATTTATAAATGAACTATTTCATTCATCTTTTGTTCATTCTGTTGATCTATCTTTCATATCGCTATTACACGTTCATTCTATTGATTGCTTGTTTGTTCATCTTATATATACAGTAATTTGTTCTATCACTCGTTTGTTCTATCGTTTGTTAGTTTATTTAGATTTCTCTATTGCTCGCTCGTTCTAATGTTTGTTAGTTTATTTTGTTTGTTCTATTGTTTGTTTTAGTTTGTTCTATCATTTGTTAGTTTATTTAGTTTGTTCTATTGCTTGTTTGTTCTGTCTTTCATTAGTTTATTTAGTTTGCTCTATTGCTTGTTTGTTCTATCATTTGTTAGTTTATTTAGTTTGTTCTATTGCTCGCTTGTTCTAATGTTTGTTAGTTTATTTAGTTTGTTCTATTGTTTGTTTTAGTTTGTTCTATCATTTGTTAGTTTATTTAGTTTGTTCTATTGCTTGTTTGTTCTGTCTTTCATTAGTTTATTTAGTTTGCTCTATTGCTTGTTTGTTCTATCATTTGTTAGTTTATTTAGTTTGTTCTATTGCTCGCTTGTTCTAATGTTTGTTCGTTTATTTTGTTTGTTTTAGTTTGTTCTATCATTTGTTAGTTTATTTAGTTTGTTCTATCGCTTGTTTGTTATATCGTTCGTTAGTTTATTTAGTTGGTTCTATTGCTAATTTGTTCTATTGTTCTTTCGTTCTAAGTGCCCATTAATGTGTTACCCCTCTATCTGTCTGTCTGATTTATCAATCTATCAAATCTAGCTAGCTAGCTACTTGATCTATCCATCAATCTATTTTTCTAAATAAATAAATGCTACTCAAATACTATTGTTAATCTATTGTTCATTCTAGATCAATATAGATAAACAGACAGGGACTCTATTTCTATTTCACATTGACTTAAAATTTAATGATCAGATTTCTTGCATTCACACTGTTTAAGTCAAATTTGTAGCTCCTGCTGACAGAACATTTCTGTAGTGTGAATGTAGCCTGTGGTCCTGTAGTGCTGATAATCACAGCTCTGATGACCCTGTTAAACATGTGACACCACTAACTCGTCACTGCAGTCTGGGATAATCATATCACTCCATTCTGTGCTCTCTGTATCTCTTTGAACTCTGTGTGTATATTTAGGCTTGTATATAGAAGTCTCTGTCCTTCTGCTGCCCTTCCTGGGTTCATGAGGATCTGCCATGTTGTCTTGATTATCTTATTTTACTCTCTATACTCTCGTGCAAACAGGGCGGATAATTGTATTAATATGGTGCATGAATCACCAATGCAGCCATGTGAGAAATTATGGCAATGGGCTGCGTGCAGCTGCTGCATAGTCCTACATCCTGACTACTGTGTGCGGATCAGTGCAAGCAGCATCTCTCGTACCGAACCACTAAATAGAATACATCACTCAAGTCTATTTTCAATGCGCACAGCTAATTGTTTTGTTCCGTCTGACCTACAGTTGCGCTCTGTGACCTAGAGCTTGATTTTCTGTCACTAATCGATCTGTGCCATCATTTTAAATGACGTGAGGCTCAGTTAGTGTACTTGAAGGGTTGAACCAGATTGAGACGTGCCTGATAGTCTGTGCAGCTATGACGTTTATTGTTTGTACATATTTATTCTGCTTTTGATAGTAATTGCTACAAATATGGATCATTTGCAATTTTATCAGTATACTTTTCAGTTTTGATATTTGCTGAAGTATAGTGACTTGTATTAAAATGCTGTATCACCTGGAGTATTTCCAAATAAAAATACTTAATAATTTTAAGTAAATGCTTAATTTTTCTGTAGTGTAACATTAGCTATACTGTTTTCAAAATAATTGAGCTTTTCCAGCTACTTCTTTTAATAAGTTAATTTGTCAAAAAGCTTCATGTCTATTTTTAATATCACATTGCATTTTGCACACAGCTTTATTGGGGCTTATGGAGTAATGAAGCACTTGACTAAACAATCTGATCAATTTGGTTCAAGATTCAAGATTTTTATTCGTCATATACACGGTTATATATAGAATATATAACCAGCAGTGAAATGTAAGTCAGGTCCGCTCCATGGACAGTGCAATTATTATAGAATACAAACACAAAATAAAATGATAAATAAATATAGGTATGGGAAAAAAAAGAATAGGATAAAATGTACAGGACAGTATAATATAGACTTAATAAATGAGATGAGCAGGAATGTACAAGAGAAGAATGTGCAAACAGGTTGTACAAGGTTGTTACATAGCAGCAACAACAACAAAAAAAAAAAACGAGATAGTGCTGTGTGCAAGTAACAATGTCAGTATATTGAATATCTTACTAATTATTAAGTGAAGTCAAGGTTCATTTAGACCATTTATTATAAAGAAAAAAATGAAACCGTTCACCAATTCAAATCTTTTTTATTTTGTCTTACTATTGAGGAATTTACATGTTTTTAAATATTTTAGTGTATATATATACACATATGGAGTATATCTACATATTGAGATATATATCTCAATATGTGTGTCGCTTCAAAATTTTGCAGGTTAGTATGTTTCCCTAAAACCTCAGTGTTTTAATATTTGACCAAGAATTAGCATCTTCAGCAGACAAACTGAGTCTCTTATCATTGCGAGACTCTTAGCTTTAGCATAAGTAGACCTCAGATGGCGAGATGTGTGTTTTGGGGTTTCCGGCGACAGGTGGTAAGACAAATGTGCGGGAAAGTGATTAAGTGAGTCGAGTGGGGGGGATTAGTGCTCAAATATTTTCTTTGGAACAACTGTTAGCGAGAGATCGGGGAGGTTAGCAACAAACCCACATCCTTTCGAAACTTTACCTGCTTTCATTCATTATGGATCATCAGGTGTTTTAAACCTGCTTCTCCGCTAGATGTGTGATGAACAGTCGTGTTTATTTCCTAATTAAGGTTCATAATCCAGAACGCTGTCATAAACGGCTGCTGTAATTGTTTTGTTCCACCAATTATGAAGTGCTAATTGATGGACACTCAGGTGGAGAATTTGTAGCTGTTTACTTTTCCGAGCGCCAATCCTAAAGCAACACTTTTTACATAACCTGTTGTCCCACATGGGCACATTTGTTTATGCGCAAACATGCAATTGTATACGTCCTTAAATAGCGATCCAAGTAGATATAGGTGAGATGCTTTAATAAGCAAATCTCATGTGAAAAACTGTCGGTTGTTTACTGTCCTCTGAACCCTCAGTGCGTTTACGTAACTTGTTTTCCTGAGAGCAGAAATTAGGTTTTGTGGCCCTGGCATGCCACACTGTTTTCCCATTTGAGCTCCATTGTGAACGAGAGCACTCCATCCCAGACGAGGCTGCACTGCCTCTCTCTCAGGCAGCCGTGTGGGTTACGTCATGGCCCTGCCAACCAAACTCATCAAGCAGCATTAGACAGGATCCGGCTGGACGAGAGAGATGTTATGATGTAGCTTGCAGTCAACACACACACACAATGGTGTAAACCTCTACACTCACCAATTCATTTGCTGCTTTATTGGCTGCTTTCTGCTGTTGTGTTCAGTGGTTGGTATTTTTTCTTCTCTCTGCCTCTCGCCCTCCCTTCACGCTCTGTGAGCTGAATACCAATTGCGGATTTGTTAGACGTCAGCGTTGTTCTTCCTGTCTTAAATCGTTCCATCCAAACATACGCACCTGATGCTGAGTGGGTGCTTTCGTCACTGTTTTGTTTTGTTTTGTTGGTTAAAGGTGAGTGCCCAGACTTGCCGTGCCTGCTGCTCTCATCCTTTCAGGTCCACAGTAGCTCCTCGAATACTGGGGTTTAAAGCAGTGTGTTTGGACAATCGTGTGACTGCAGATTTATAATCTTCATTCTGACATTTTTTATGCTTCAGCCAGTTAGTAATAAAGCTTGAGCTGCATCCCGAATTATGTACTACTGTTTACATAGTATTCGCTGTTCTCATCTAGTGTATGCATTTTAGTTGCTGTTAGCTTTAGCATGTTTAGCCTCTCTCTCTTCATCTACACAGAATAAATTCTCCAGTATTCCACACTTGTTTTCAGTTAAACAAGTTAACTGCATTACATTTCGCTGCGTTTTTCAGTTGTGAGCACACTAAAGGGTCTTTGCACACTGAGTCCGAAATTCTTGTCCGAAATTTTCGCACGTTAAAAAATAAATAAAAGCTCACGTTGTTGTGTCAATCACATTTACATACTGCCTCCGAAACTTTCATCAGTCATAAAAAAATTTGAATCAGGTTCGATTTTCTGTTTTCGCATCCGTAGCAAGCATTTTGATAGGAAAGGATGACGAATATGAAAAAAACGAAAAGTCGCATACGAACATTTCAGACTCAGTGTGCAATGACCTTAATACTATAAACAGGTGTTGAATAGTGTAGAAGCATTCTAATTAGGGCATGCATTATATTTGCTAAGATGTTCTGGGTGATTGCTAGTTGATTGTTTATTGTCCTTGTCAAAAGATCCAATATGGATTCAACCCGATCTCATGAGAAAACAGTATTTTATGAGGTGGTGATTTCGTATCAATTTGTACAATGAGGTTTGTACAAAAGCATACAAATGAGATTGTACAAACTCATAAAAATTAGCCACCAATTCAGCAAAACTTACTATTTGTAAATAGTTACAAATTGCCATGAGGTTGTGTCAGTGAATGCTAAATATAGCTCAGGTTTCTCCTTCACTGTAAAAGTGTTGTATCTTTGTACAACACAATATAGTGGGCAAAATGCAGTTATCTCAACAGAAATCCAAACAATCAGGAATTTCACGTGAAGTGAAGAATTCCCT
This sequence comes from Sinocyclocheilus grahami, assembly GCF_001515645.1. Classification (NCBI taxonomy): domain Eukaryota; kingdom Metazoa; phylum Chordata; class Actinopteri; order Cypriniformes; family Cyprinidae; genus Sinocyclocheilus; species Sinocyclocheilus grahami. Next base: position 246,328 of record NW_015506346.1, on the reverse strand, counting down.
CACAAGGATTTCATGTTGGATTCAAGTTTGTTGAAATTTGAACACACTAATTCTGTGGGTTCACCAGTATAAAGCTGCTTAATTTAGAAGTTTACTGGTGCTTCATGCATCTCTACGCTATTGACAGTGGAACAACTTTTGTTTTGCAAAATTTAGCCAAAGGTTCATTAATGTCTATGGGATTTTTGCCCACCAGGTCAGTTTGCTTGGGAAAATCATTTAAGAATACCTTTCAACAACAAGCTGCAAGATCCATAATCCATAACCCCAAGTATGCTTTCATGCTCGTATTTATTTTTGAGTTAATGCATTTGGCATTATATATAGAACACAATCATTAATTTGACAGATGCTTTTATCCCATTTGTCTTGGGTAATTTGAACAAACAGATGAAATGCACAGCTTTTCAAAGCGATTTCGTGACCTTGGTGTGGTTTGCGCTAATCATAATGCTTGCCTTGGCACTGTGAAGAAAAAAAAAATTTTCTGTACAACTAAACCTTTTTTTCTCTGCAAACTCCAGTGATGCTCCGTTTTCAAGGAGGAAAGCTGTGTTTGTGTACGACAGTCTGTCGGGAAGCAGACCTGCTCGCTCCTTTAAGAGGCCCTGAAGCGTGAAGTGCTGCTAAATTACATATCATTTGCTCGTCTTTTCATTGGGCTTAAATGGGGCTGTAATGAACCTTTGCCAGCGTCTCTTGATCTTTTGCCGCCGTCTGATAGTGAGAATAGTCAGTGATTGTGTGTGCCCTTGTGTGTGTGTGTTTAGGACTGGAAAAGGCCTGACATTGGCCTCCTTTAGTCACAATATGAAAGCTCTGACTAATTTCAAAGTTTCACTGAATTTTACAGATTCCTAAAAGATGCCTCTATCTTACGCTCAATTGAGAGTATGTGGAAGTCGCTGTTGCAGTGTTAAAGTGTCTGATTGCTTCATATAGAGTGCTTTTTGGTCGACACATCCTCGCATAAGCGATTGACCTCGTTGAGGGAACGCTCTTTGATGTGTTTGTTTATGAAGTGTGTACAGTCCAACAGGGATAGCGCACACAGCCCGGGAGGGTGGGAAAGAGCGCACAAACTCAATGCGAGCCACACACAAGCACTCTGTCTTTGAGGAAAGGAGCAAATGAGGCCAATGAGTGCAAAACTCCATAGTGTATCATCCATTAGTTGTGAAAGCGAAACCTTGGAGACTTTTGGCCGGAAGTCATGGTTTGTTGTTGGATGTGATGGAGAGATTCAGGGAACTGTGTGTACATTTAGGATGCTTGTGGTTTCTGTGACCGAGAGTATGGGCTGTGAATGGACTGATAGAGGAACCTCTACAGGAAAGCAATGTAACTCTATACTGTCTGCTTCGGGAATCATGTATATACAGCAATAACTGAGTCATAGCTTCACCGACAGATCTAAAGTTGCTGACAGACTGAGTTAATCGATCTGGCTGCACTTTCAAGAATAGAATGATGCTGAATGTTTACCATATTTATATATCATGGTGTTTACATGGTATTGTCATGGTGCATTTGCAAATGCATGGTATTATCAATATGACTTACTTTATTTGTTAGTATTATGCCTAATGCCTTATCTTATGTTTTTTAAAATATTTTCGCTGATCATTTTGCTGAATCTCAATGTAGGTGATACCTTAAAGCTGGTAAATGTCTGATTTTAGACATTGATCTAAAGTTGCTGACAGACTGAGTTAATCGATCTGGCTGCACTTTCAAGAATAGAATGATGCTGAATGTTTACCATATTTATATATCATGGTGTTTACATGGTATTGTCATGGTGCATTTGCAAATGCATGGTATTATCAATATGACTTACTTTATTTGTTAGTATTATGCCTAATGCCTTATCTTATGTTTTTTAAAATATTTTCACTGATCATTTTGCTGAATCTCAATGTAGGTGATACCTTAAAGCTGGTAAATGTCTGATTTTAGACATTAAATATATATTAAAACGATAGTTCACCCAAAAATAAAAATACCCCATGATTTATTCACTCTCAAGCCATCCTAGGTGTATATGACTTTCTTCTTTCAGACAAATACAATCAGAGTTATATTTAAAATGTCCTGACTCTTCCAAACTTTATAATGGCAGTGAATGGGGGTTGAGATATTTAAGCCCAAAAAAGTGCATCCATCCATCATAAAAATTATCCCATATAGATCTGGGGGGTTAATAGAGGCCTTTCATGTACTGTAAATGTCACATATATATGATAATAATTTAATATAGTAATGCAAATTTAACATTATTATGATATGACCATAGCTATACCATGGTACCACCACAATACTTGTTTTAAGGGCTGGATCAACCATTACTTGGTAGTATAATAGTAATTTAGCCTTTTAGATTAGTTTGTTAGTATTATGCCTAATGCCTTATCTTATGTTTTTTAAAATATTTTCGCTGATCATTTTGCTGAATCTCAATGTAGGTGATACCTTAAAGCTGGTAAATGTCTGATTTTAGACATTGAATATATATTAAAACGATAGTTCACCCAAAAATAAAAATACCCCATGATTTATTCACTCTCAAGCCATCCTAGGTGTATATGACTTTCTTCTTTCAGACAAATACAATCAGAGTTATATTTAAAATGTCCTGACTCTTCCAAACTTTATAATGGCAGTGAATGGGGGTTGAGATATTTAAGCCCAAAAAAGTGCATCCATCTGTCATAAAAATTATCCCATATAGATCTGGGGGGTTAATAGAGGCCTTTCATGTACTGTAAATGTCACATATATATGATAATAATTTAAGATAGTAATGCAAATTTAACATATTATTATGATATGACCATAGCTATACCATGGTACCACCACAATACTTGTTTTAAGGGCTGGATCAACCATTACTTGGTAGTATAATAGTAATTTAGCCTTTTAGATTATCCCAGTTTTCTTCAAAGTTTTGAGTTTTGACAAAATATGTCATGCTTTCCGATATATTACAGAGGCAGCAGGAGGAAAACTGTCTTTCTCTTTCTCTTTCTATTTGTCTTTCCCTCAGTCTCTTTTTCTCTCTCTCTCAGTGCTGTGATGATATGTTGTAGTCCAGTGACAGATGAAGTCTGGTTGGCGTGTGTAAAACTGTTTGATTGCTCTGATTGCATGCTGGGTAACAGACTGACATCTGCTTCTGTAGGAACAAACCACAGTTATTCTCCACACAAGAAATACGTTAATATTCTCCTCATTATTATGATATGACCATAGCTATACCATGGTACCACCACAATACTTGTTTTAAGGGCTGGATCAACCATTACTTGGTAGTATAATAGTAATTTAGCCTTTTAGATTATCCCAGTTTTCTTCAAAGTTTTGAGTTTTGACAAAATATGTCATGCTTTCCGATATATTACAGAGGCAGCAGGAGGAAAACTGTCTTTCTCTTTCTCTTTCTATTTGTCTTTCCCTCAGTCTCTTTTTCTCTCTCTCTCAGTGCTGTGGTGATATGTTGTAGTCCAGTGACAGATGAAGTCTGGTTGGCGTGTGTAAAACTGTTTGATTGCTCTGATTGCATGCTGGGTAACAGACTGACATCTGCTTCTGTAGGAGACAAACCACAGTTATTCTCCACACAAGAAATACGTTAATATTCTCCTCCTCAGTCCTTATGATTGTTGAAAATGAGAAATGTTCCATATGCAAACTAAATCCAGCACGACATTGTATCCTAACAAGGTACGATGCGACTGATGTTTCTAGTGACAAGTAATGTGTGTTTCCACTCCGTGGAGCGTGATTTAAGATCAATAAGATTCACAAAAAGAGATAGCTTTTAGCGCTTGTTTTGTATCAAACATTTCCTGTTGTTGTCTTGGTGCATTGCATTAGTGTTTTTGTTCCTCGTAAATTTACCTTTTGTCTACTTCAGTCTGTAATTCCATTTTGTGGCAGTTTGCCTTCATATCTAAACACCTCTGAAACATTCATGTTAAAAGAATATTGTCTGTGGGTGATGGGAGCAGCTGTGACATGTTTGTCAGCTGACCCACTTTTGCTTGATTATGAATTAAAATTGAATGATGGCGTCTGAGATTGGCAATTAAAAATGCATGCAGTGCCACGTCAGGGCTGAGAGGCCAAACGCAGTGTCGCCTCCGGCCTCCTACAGGAAACCATAATTCACAACTGGCTTTTTAAAATTGACCTTAGCTTGTGTTTCTTAAATGATCCTTTTGTGATTGTTTTTAAGAGGAGTGCCAAGTTAAGTGTGGTGTGACTAACTTCCCCTGACTCCGATATTAAATGTTAATATAGTGGCATACCCTCCTCCCTGGACAACGTCCCAAATCTACTCACCCGCCCTGTGGTCTGTAGCACTTCCAACAACGCTTCCACAGAAATCTGAATGTTTGAGAGAAAAGAGTTTATTTCAGGCACTTTTTTTTTACTTAATAACTTAATATTTTTTAATAACCACAGTAAATAACCAAGTTAAATATTATTGTTGAATAACTAATGTAAATAAAAAAAATAAAAAAAATAATAATATAAAAATGATTACGTTTCTGTGTGACTGTGTAATTGACTATTTAATTATTTATTTATTTGTTTGTTTATTGCAGTGTTTTCAGATGGAGAGCTTTTGTCTGTCCTCTGCTGTGAACATTTTTACTTATTGCAGTAATTTCAGATATGATCATATTTATTGTAGTTGTATAGTTTGTAAACAGGATAAATGTCATAATATATATAATGTAATAATAGTGTAATATAATTTTAATAAACATATTAACTAACTACTAACTAACTATTAACTAATGGTTAAGTTTATGTCTGCAACCACATAAAAGACTCACACATTTTTGTTTATTACTGGCAGGATTGTCAGATGGACTGCTTTTGCTCATCTTCGGTGCTTTCCATAGATGTAAAAACTAATTTGACAAAAAAAAAAATGAATTATTTGTTATCCGATTTGTTTGACCAGCATCTTTGTCTTTTTTGTACAGCTCTTTGCTTAGATAGACTGCATGCATTTTTAAAATTAAGTTAATTTGAAACATTGTTGGAAAGAAGCAGGTGAAGCGATGTGGAACTGTTATGCAGTTGAACAATTCAGCAAAAGAATGAAAAATAATTAACCATTCAACCAGGACATCAAGAGATTTCATAATTATTCCTTAGACGTGTGAAAATTATTTAAAAGTTTGAATATCGTGTTGGTACACATTGAGTCGTGGTGCTCGGTTTGAAAATAGCTAAGTTCCCCACTATTTCTCTGCCACCCCATCAATAAAACCTATGTATGATCTACCATCTACAGTCATCTGAGACATACGGATCACAGCTATTTCATATTTCATCATAGCCATACTCATAGGCGTAGCTTGACGTTTGAGCTTGGGGGGGAGCCGGGCCAAACCGAACCGGTGGATTTGGTCAGACGTACTTTAAACACATTTTAGTTTTGCTATAGTAAATATTCACATTCACATAGAGCAGTGGCAAGTGTGTGAGGTTGTCATGGTAACCACATAGATTGGCCACGAATTACAGCTGCGCTTCTATTTTGCCACACTAAACTTAGCAATAAACACGTTTAAAATGCACAATAAACATGTCTGTCAAAACGATCTCAAAGCAGACTTTTATTAAGCAAATCAAGGAGTGAATTACTCATCCACTGTTTTTAAAACAGACATTTGTTGGGCTTGATTCAAGTTGTGCACAATGAGGCGCACACTTTTTATTTACTGAATAGACGATAAACACTTTATATTCTAAAATCTATTTAAAGGTTGTGTTCTGTGAAAATTAAAAAACATTTGGATGTAAATGGTCGGCATAAAAGTAGTGTGTGGCTAAACCGGCCTGTGGATCACCTTTATCTGATTGTCTGGGTCCGGAATCATCAAGTACGGCATTAATATCTTCATCGAAGTTTTTCATTGTCTCCAGATTTCTCTGCAGTTCGTGTCTGTTGTTAAAAACGCGGAACACCATTTTATTCCACGCAACAGGCAAGCATTACCGTTAAGTCTCGTGACAATTCTTACGCAAATGAGATTGAGGGAGACGTTAAGTTTGTTTTGATTTATTAATTTACTTACAATAACAATTTAAAATGGATTAACTTTTACATGTATTATTAACTGCATTATATGCATTTTTACTTCATAGAAAAAACGTTATAAATAAATATTTAGTAAAATTCTTTAATCACAAGCTACGCCCATGGCCATACTAAGTCTGCAAGTTTAGACTGTACAGATGGGGGCGCTGAGGCTGGGGTTTAACAGTCAGCAGAATCAGCATGCGTGAGAGGAGACGCCGCCTCTTAGCAGCAGGCCTGCTCCGAGACACCAGCTTCAACCTCACCAGAATAACAATGCGATTTTCTCAAGGCAAGGAAAAGAGCTCGAGTTGTGAAGAATCATATCCTGTTGACCTTGCTGTAGGAGTTCTGATGTATTTTATCTACCATTGATTTTTCTGTCCTCTTTTGTTGTTTTTTCTTCCCATCCTCTCTCTCTGCGTCTCTCTGTGTCTAGCTCTTCACAAAATGAATTTCATCTCGACTTAGAAACGAAACTATCAGAATTTGGATTACACTTCTTTCAAACGTGCGAGAAAGAACAAAAGAAAAAGACAAACTTGACAAGATTGCTTCGCAAGCGCTCCAGAGTTTGAAATGGAGCGACAAGGGGAACGGCAAAGACAAAATCATCCTCAGATATTACTATACCACCCCCTACATGTACAATTTCGCAGCTCTGCTTTAGATCAGGATGACACGGCATCTCATTCTCAGGCTCACAGATGTTGATATGTGTGTGAGAGGATCATTTGATGAGGGTTTATTCTCAGGTAACTGTGATCTCTGAGGAGTTCGGTTGATGTTCCTGTCAGGCAGACAGTGGTCAGGGCACCGTCACCTTGTGAAGCCGGGGTCTGTATGGATGGAAGCGTGTATAGAGAGTTATAGCCTGCTGCAAAAACCCCAGAGATCCAATGTGTCAGTTAAGTGGATAAAATGCGGAAGTGTGGTGAGTGCAACACGTCTTGTTGTTGAGAGAGAGAGAGAGAGAGAGAGAGAGAGAGAGAGCTGACAGTTCAAATACTGAAACGGCACTGAATTAAAATATGGATTGTAGTGAATAAATAGTTTGGTCATAGTTTTTGTAGTCATATAGTTTGTGAACAGGATAATGATGTCAATAATAGTAGCAATAATAATAATATTAATAATACTAGTAATAATAATAATAATGATATTTGTAATTTATTATTTGTTATTTATTGTAGTAACAATAAAATAATAATTTATAATACAACAGTAATAATAATAATAATAATGTTATTATTATAATTTTAATGTAACAACAATAATAGTGGTGATGAAGATTTTTATGATGATGATGGTGATGATGTGAACAGGATAATGATGTCAATAATAGTAGCAATAATAATAATATTAATAATACTAGTAATAATAATAATAATGATATTTGTAATTTATTATTTGTTATTTATTGTAGTAACAATAAAATAATAATTTATAATACAACAGTAATAATAATAATAATAATGTTATTATTATAATTTTAATGTAACAACAATAATAGTGGTGATGAAGATTTTTATGATGATGATGGTGATGATGATAGTTGTTATTTAATAACAATAAAGCAATAATTTATAACAATACAACAAAACCATAAATAATAATAATTATTATTATTAGTAGTAGTATTATTAGTATTATTATAGTTTGTTGTTCTCAACTTAAAAGTTATGAATGGATATCCAATGCGTGTCACCATGCATAATGACCTTTGACCCATACTCATAATTCTATGTGACTCCTTTTACATCATTACCATACCTTTGTTTAAATTCAACTATTATTTATTTATTTATTTCGGTTTTGTAAGTTACATTCAAAATCAACTTGGTTCATAAATCTGAATGAATTGCACATGTCCTCTTCAGTTTGAACGGGCATTCTGTTAATGTGGAGTCAACAAAATTTTAGCATTGTCTTGAAATGTAGTGATTTGTCACAAAGTCTGTGATAGATAAGCTTTAATAACATTTGCTCAGATATTTGCAAGCTGTCAAGGACAGACCAGTTCTGAGGCTGGAGAAAAATGGGCGTTTGTTTCGTAATGTGTTTTCTCATTTCAGACTCTCATTATGTCCTTAATTTAGCCATTAACACATTGCGTTGCTTATGCAATCACATGAATGCATCTGCAGCTGACAGACTAATTACCAGTGTGTTTTTTTTCCTGACAGATCCAGTATTTGTTGATTTTTGTTGCTTTTTTTGTTCGGAGTTGCTCTTTAAAATGTTAGTGAAAGCTTATGCAACACTGTGGCCTTTGTTTTTAGCTGGTTTTGTCATTAGTGATGCCATTTCTTTTGTTTTTGTTTATAGTATAACATGCTGTACAGGCTTTCTTGTTTATTTCTACACATATGCCCCTTCAAACTTTTAACACAGCAGTTTTGACTTTGTAGAGTGTCGTAATATATGCATAGCTTTGAATTGCCCTCTGATCCTTTTTCCGCATATTTATTTATTTATTTTTGATAATCATGTCTATTGTAAAAAATCATGAAGCTTCTTTTTCCCTTTAATTTAGGCTATGTAGAAGTCACCGCCGCCCACACCACAGATTATAAACACTTCTAAATCCTTCTTTAAGTTTTCAGAAGACAGGGTAAGAAAATGAAAACATCCGCCAATATTCCCCATCATTTACATTTCTAATTGAAGCATTTAAATGGCATCATTTCCAAGCGTTCACAGAGTGCTGTCACTTTTCAATATTTTATGCAAATTAGCAAATTAGCCCATCTCACTTGATGAATGCCACAGCCTCGCATTCTAAATCAATGCTATATAGATTTAGCAAGTCATTCGTAGCTTGCTTTTATTCTGATGGGTGTGCTCATGACTCCTTGACAACGGTTAATGTTTCCTTTAATTCTGGGAACTTGGCAGGTTTGGATGGTAATGGCCCAAGATGGGGGAGGAGAAAGGAAGAAGTCATTTGCAATGAAAGAATAAAGAGTTGCTGAGATAACATGATAAATAAATGTGTTTATTTATTATATTTTATTTTGTTTCATTTTAGTTTATTTTAGTTTTTGTTTTTCTTCTTTTGGTTTATCCTGTTTTGTTTTGATAAATAAATGTGTGTTTGTTTGTTTGTGTGTGTGTATATGTGTTTATTTATGATATTTTATTTTGTTTCATTTTAGTTTATTTTAGTTTTTGGTTTTGTTTTTCTTCTTTTGGTTTTGATAAATAAATGTGTGTTTGTTTGTTTGTGTGTGTGTGTATGTGTTTATTTATGATATTTTATTTTGTTTCATTTTAGTTTATTTTAGTTATTGGTTTTGTTTTGCTTTTTTGGTTTGTCCTGTGTGTTTTGTTTGTTTGTTTGTTTGGTTTATCCTGTTTTGTTTAGTTTTGTTTTTCTACAACCCCAACTTCCTGTTTCAAAAAGATATGTACAATTGCAAAAATATTAAATCTTATATATATTGTAGCTATAACATATCATTGCATCATTGTTCATTTTAAGCTAACCACTTATATAAGTGAATAAGTGTTCAAGGTCCAGGATTGCGACTGAGGATCTAGTTTGTATCCCTGTGTGATTGATGCATCAATAATGGACTGTAATGAATATGACAAGTGTTTTATGTGCAATTTGTTCTCTAAAACTCAATTTGTCTTTTAGATGAAGATTTTTTCTTAATTGAAACCTGCTGAACATAAATCAATACTCATATTCGAGGACAAAGCTCGATGAGTGGTTATGTGATGTTCACTTGTCAGCAGAGCTCATTCTCAGAGGCTGATTTTGAGACATTTAATTCAGTCGGCTTTCTCTGCATTGTTCTTTAACTAAAATCCATTCCTCAGGCCTCATCAGTGTCAGTTCCTAATGCTAGTTTAAAAATTAAATACGTATTGATCTTTACAGAAAAAAGGACAGTGCGGAGGTGTGTGTGTGTGTGTGTGTGTGTGTGTGTGTGTGTGTGTGTGTGTGTGCATTTTTTTTATTTTATTACATAAGCATTTTTGTTCTCATAAGTTTATTGGTAACTGAGATGCATTCTTTCAGGCCAGAATATATTTACTGCATAATACTCGTCTTACATTAGGGTTTAGTACATTGTAGTACATTTTTAGAACATTAGAAGCATTAGATGCATTTAGAAGCATTAAGCCATTAAGACTGTGTGTTGCATTCTAATTCAACCCAGTTAAAAGTTGTTGTTTTTTTAATACTGTTACTGTGGTAAAACCAGTGTGACTCACAACCTCAATAGGATTTATAAACTAGCAAGAGTTCAGAAACTTTAACTCAACAATGCATTATTATACCATTTTATAGACGTTAGAGAGTTTTATATAAAACATAAGTAGTTTTATGGAAGTGTGGATATATCCAGAGAGCAAACAAATATAATTTTTTTTTTTATGAAACCACCTTTTAAGTTTTCGTATCTGCACACTAACAAGCTTAAAATCAACTCTTCCTCTTGTTTGTAGTGCAATTTTGATTTTTGTAGCAGCACTTGATCAATGGAAATGAAATTGCTCATCTAGCCAGACAGTCAATAGTCTCCAAACAGCCGGCACTAAATGTCAGGTCCCCCTTCATATTTACTGTGAATCAATGGAGACTGTGAAAGAATGATGGAGTCCAAAATGGCACGTCAGTTTATCTACAGGCAGTCGGTGTTGCCTTTTGCTTTTGTGTAGGAGTTATTCTTTCCCTCTGATCCCGGGTCAGGATCTGGCTACTCAAAGTGTGTCTGTGATAGTGACGATACATTCGTCATTCTGACAATGATACGTAACAGAAAACTGTGTAGACAGTAAACATTCATTTATTTAATGTGACTATGTATTTTTCTGCTCTTACATGATTTGTGAGTCAAGTGACAGGCTTCTGAGTACCGGATGAATCAAATTTCATAACCTTTGTCATAATCTGTGATATCGGTCTGTATTGTGTCATCGTATATTTGTTTGAAAGGTAATAAAGCCAATGGAGTTTTGTTTTGGAGAGCCCATATAAAAGATTTATGGCTAACATGAAGCTTATTTTTCTTTGTCTCAGATATATAGGGCTATATTATAAGTCACAGTGCTGTTCCACACAGGTGTGATTTAATGCATTACGTCGTTTGCTGTCAATGAGATCTGTGTCAATGGGTTCTCAATGCGGTGATGGCGTGCATCATGTGACATTGATTCCATTAACTATGGCTTTATTTCTTTCCCATGCATCATCTCGCACACTCCCTCCATATGCGCTGTCGACACTGATTACGATGGTCATCAGCATGAAAAATTACTAATCAATATCCCAATGGTGTTGAAACATTCTCCTAGTGCTATTGGTAAATGTTTACAGGCGGGCTCGGTGCCAGCGTCGAGAGCTGGTTCATTCTCATTCAGAGTGATTTATCTGGTGCTACATCTGATCTGATGGTGCATTCAGGCCTGGGCACTTTAATGTGGGTGAATTGGCTCTGCAGGTGATAAATAAACAGTCTGACTGGAACTTCCATCCCATTCTGCCTCATGGTTCCCTATCTGCTGCCAAAAAAGTGTCTTGTCTTAATATTAATTAAATAGCCTTAAAGGGGAAAAAATGTTGTAAAGGTATAGCCATAACTAAATAACCAAAAGCCAATATTTTGACATCATTGATCTAGTTAGTTTGTATCTGAGGATGTTAATATGGACTGAAAATAGGCTGTTTATTTGTCAGCTGAGACTAATTTTTGACACTGTTCTCGCAAATAGGATTAAACTAAATATTCACTCTACATGTTCTGTTCTGAATAATAGCCATGTTTCCCATAATTCAGCCCTGTTCTTCTAGGGGAAGTTGTATCTCTTTTCACTGAGTATCTTCAGAGTGTCACGTTGGTGTCTAGATAGTTATCTCCCCCATGGATTTCGAAAAATCTGTAACCTTGAACAACAATCCTGCTGTAGAGAGTTTTAAAAGGCTCTTTTCTTTGATGAGTCTGTTTTCAGTAGTGGCTCTGAGCTCCGGCAATTTGCTGATATGTGATTCTGACAGATACTTTAGCCTGTAAAAGGACACAGTGTTTGTCATGCACCCGGCAGGAATTTTCTGACCCCTCTAATGGGCCCTTGTGTGCACTTTTGCACCTTTTCCTTTGTCACTTGGCAAAACAGCTGTCACCTTTTTATTTAAGCTGTTGAAATGAGCAAACAAACAATGTTATTAAGGCAATAGTTCACCCAAAATTAATAATCAAGCTCTAAAATGACAAAAAAAGCGGCTTGTAGTGCATTTTTTTATACGTTTTCTGAGGTCATACCATGTCTTTTTGTGAGAACAAAAAGCTACTTGATACAATGCACATGCAATTAAAGAATTAATTGTTCATTTGGGTTAGATATTTTCATCACTAATTCAGTTCAAAAAACCAGCCTGAAATATTTGTTCATGATTCAGACTGATTTGATATTGAATTTTACTTATTGTGTACAGCTCACTGAACTGGAAGATTGTCAGTGAATAATGACTTACATTTTGATTTGTTCCTAACACCTTCAAAAGGCAAGAATATTTTATGATCATTTTATGGTCTTTTTTTAAACTTGAAAGCTCTAAGCCTCTGTTTATTTTAGTGCAGTTCATTATTCAAAAATTATCCTTTTGTGTTCCATGCAAAAAAAGTCATATGGGTTGGGAACAACATAAAGACAGAAGTTTCATTTTTGGGTTAACAATTTCTTTTAAAAAGCAGCCTAATAGAAATTCTGGCTTTCTATTGAAATATCACGCTGGAGATCTGTCAAAATAGCATTTTGAATGAACTGCAATACTACAGTGAGTACACTTGTGAAATGTCTTTTGTGTAGCTGTGGGAGTATATTATTGAGTTTCAATGCATTTTTTCCTGCTCAATATTAATAAAAGAATTATGCTGTGAAAGAGGGAAAAAACGAATAATTTGTTGCAGAATTTCAGCCTTCAGTGCGTCAGTTGTTCATAAACTCTGCGTTTGCTTCCAATCAGAGAAAGATAAAAGCACATGTCTATTAGGAGAACCAAACACGCATTTTAAATTCATCCCCACGAGGTTACAGCCGTTTTGGCTTTCTGTACTTCCATCTCGCCTGTGTAATTTCTGCTCCCTTTTGTATTGTGTGGCAGACATCGCAAGGGTCGTATGAGGGGAAAAAAAGAGAAAAGGCTCCAAGAAGGCAGAGAAAGAAAAGTGCTCTGAGTTTCTCTTCCTCTATTTTCTGCTCCGCTGCACCTGAGTGACCTGTAGCCCATGTCTGGGCAGAAGAAGTGTTCATATAGCCCAGGCTCCTTTCTCTCCATGGGTGTAAAGGGTCAGACCACCTGCCGTCAGTGGGACAGACTCCCTGCTGATGCAGCCGCTCACTCTGCTCTGTTTTGGCAGGTCATCTCACCACTGGATAACTGGGTGCTATGACCAAAAACATATATATTATGGTTTTAGTAATTTAACATTGTGGTAATAGTATCCACCTTAGTTTGCAACACAGAAGTAAGCTATTTCCTGTGAATAAGCAAGTGTGGTAAATGGTAATACTGTTTACGCTAGAAGCCAGTGTGTTTATGATTACAATAATAAATGTAAATAATATAATATACCAGTTTGTAATATCAAGCAGCATAATGATAAGTGTTAGATATTAACACCTGAAGCCTTCCACATTTCAGTTAAAAATGGTTGTTCACTGTTATGTTAAAAATAATATCTATCAAAATAGAGTTATTTTTGTGTGAAATTCAGTCCAATAATTTTATAATAGTTTATTAAAATATGTGTCTATTTTTGTAGTGAGTGAGTGAATCAGTCATTCATTGAATCAGTCAGTCAGTCAGTCAGTGAGTCAGTCAGTGAGTCAGATAGTCATTCTATGAATGATTCAGAGAGTGAGTGAGTCAGTCAGTAAGTCACTTAATCAGTGATTGAGTCAGTGAGTCAGTCAGTCAGTATGTGATAGAATGAGCCAGTCAGTGACTCAGAGTCAGTGTTTCATTGAGTCAGTCAGTTGTTCAGTGAATGAGTGGGTCAGTCAGTGAGTGATTCATTCATTGAGTCAGTCAGTCATTCTATGAATTATTCAGAGAGTGAGTGAGTCAGTCAGTAAGTCACTTAATCAGTGATTGAGTCAGTGAGTCAGTCAGTCAGTATGTGATAGAATGAGCCAGTCAGTGACTCAGAGTCAGTGTTTCATTGAGTCAGTCAGTTGTTCAGTGAATGAGTGGGTCAGTCAGTGAGTGATTCATTCATTGAGTCAGTCAGTCATTCTATGAATTATTCAGAGAGTGAGTGAGTCAGTCAGTAAGTCACTTAATCAGTGATTGAATCAGTGAGTCAGTCAGTCAGTCAGTCAGTCAGTCAGTCAGTCAGTGATAGAGTGAGTCAGTCAATAACACAGAGTCAGTGTTTCAATGAGTCAGTCAGTTGTTCAGTGAGTGAATGGATCAGTCAGTGAGTGATTCATCCATTCATTGAGTCAGTCAGTCATTCAATGAATGAGTAAGTGAGTGAGTGAGTCACTTAATCAGTGATTGAGTCAGAGTCAGTGAATCAGAGTCAGTGATTTAATGAGTCGGTTGACTGACTCACTCACTGACTGACTGACTTGTTCACTAATTGACTATGAGTTGACTATTAGTGAGTGAGTGAGTCAGTCAGTCATACTTTTAAATTATACCTGCAAACATACATTTTCTAGAATTTGCATGGCGTAATAATATGTTCACCTTTGTGGAGACATCTGGTCATGTTTGTGTAAGGATGTTATTATCACAAAGCAAAAAAGGTAGCCGACAGAATTGTAAACAGACAAAAGCTTGTTATGAGCTATGGCTCTCTTAAGGGCGTACTATATAGTGTCAGCATAAAATAGCTTCTCTTTGATGTGACAATAGTTATGGGTGACAGAATGATCCATTCAATGCGGAAATTTCTCTGTTTGTCTGAAAATACTAATCACAGACCTTGGATGTTGATGAAAGGGTGGCCGGGGCTATATTGATGATGATATCTCGCACACTGTCCTGTGATGGACAGCCATATCTTGTCATGGACGTTTTGAGTCCCTTAAGTGCTCTCAAAGTTTGTGCATATTTTTTTTAATTGACTTGCTTCTACTTCTTTATTATGTCTGTGTATTATTCTGGCAGAATCGGTTTTCTTACTTAAGTTACCATCTTTACCTTGGTCTACATGCATAGAACCTCTCTTATGTTCCCGTGAGCGAAGCGTGTTTGTGGCTCTAGTACCCCATCATCTCGCCTGAGCAGTTCCCCTAATCTCAGGGGTGGTAATCAAGTTTTTTGGGGGGGGAGAGGAAATTGCTTTTACCTCACGCAGATGAAGGATTCGATAATACAGAGAATTCATTCTCCACAACTCGCCTTTGAGCCCCATGACGTCCATGTATCAGCCCAGAAACACAGGAAGCGCGCAACACAGTGATTACTCAGACACTTGATGCATGCGGCATCAGGGCTGGAAATGAAAAGTCAAAGAAAGAAAGAAACTGGAGGGAATTTATTCACATTTGTTAACTAGCAGTTTTGAATGCAAAAACCTACCCAAAATGCAAAGGTTACTATATTATTATTATTGTACAGTTATACAGTTATTGTAGTAGGGTCATTTTTAGTGTAATTACTTAGGTGTTCTGGCTCGTTGCTAGGCAGGTTTGGTCCAGAACCAAATAAATCCATGTGCTTGTGAATTTGTAGGGGTGCTCTAGAATTTGAAGGGCAAACGTGTAGGCGGTGACACTTAAGCACCATTGGTATAAAAATAGCACCATTGAGACAATGTACAAGTGTGAGTAGGAGCTTGAATTGTTAATGCAGTGTTTAATTTGCTTTCAGTGACAAAGTCATTGCTTAATTATGCAAAAGCATTTACATATATTATACAGGGTGTAAACATATTGATGTACTATAGTATAATAGACCATGTAAAACTATGAGTGAACAAGAGGACGAAGGAAGGAAGGAAGGAAGGTGTTTCATACAACTTTTGGATTGGGTATTACAACTAACATATAGTGCAAGGTGTTAGGAAAATATGAAATGTACATCAATTATGAACCAGTATTTTATATCATTTTTAATTTTATTTAATTATTTTATTTATATCCACACTGTGTATATTAGTTTGGAAAATTACTATATATTAGTCTCTTATGCTCACCATGTCAGGGTTCTGTCACTTCGGTCTAGTGTAATTCATGGTTTTGTGACAGAGCCCTGACACTCCCGTCATGTCATTGTTTTCATGTGAGCGTGCGGCTTCGAGAGTGCTCGAGCCGTAAGCTCTCGTCTGCGTGTACTGTTTCATGTTGGAGCGTGGTGTTCGGATCCCGGCACTCAGGTCTTGAGTTTCGGTTTCGTTTCGGGGTCCGGACACTTGCGCTCCATGTTCTCGTGCTCCATGTTCTGTCTGGTTGTGGGAGCGTGCTGTCTCGAGTTCGCTTGGCCGTGCACTCTTCTGTCCACGTGTGCTTTTCTTGTTGTCTTGTGTTGTTGCACGCAGCTCGTGCTTTCGGCTGCGTGCTTTCATGTCATGTTTTGTCCTGTGCTGTGTAGCACACAGCTTGGTTTTTCGCTGCTGCGTGCTATCTTGTCTTGTGTGAACACGCGGCTTGTGAGTTTTCTCATTGGCTATGTGTTCGTGTTTTGTTTTGTGTGAGCACATGGCTTTTGTCTTTGATTTTGGTGTGCCATGTGCTCATG
This sequence comes from Sinocyclocheilus grahami, assembly GCF_001515645.1. Classification (NCBI taxonomy): domain Eukaryota; kingdom Metazoa; phylum Chordata; class Actinopteri; order Cypriniformes; family Cyprinidae; genus Sinocyclocheilus; species Sinocyclocheilus grahami. The sequence continues at coordinate 229,523 of NW_015506346.1, read as the reverse complement.
TCAATTGTCTTGACCCCTCCCATCTTGTTACCTGTGTAGTAAATCAAGCTCAAAAGGGAAATATTTACGAGAAAAGTGTTGTCTCAAACGAAGAGGGTTTCTGAGCAAAGATCATTTTTGGCTAATGCCTTTTTATGGTTCCTATCCACACCCACCTTTTGGGTGGAATGGCCAATCAGAGGCATGAATTTTGAGCGGGATGAGTTTCCTTTGTTTCCCTTTATGGTCCATTTGCATGTTTTATGGCCGGTCTTGAATTGCTGCCATTTTAACCCAACATATAGTAAAACTCGTATGATGAGTTTCACAATCACATACTGTACATCATTGTTTGAGGAATAAAAAGCAGATAATATTGATACCAAGAAACAAACATTTAGAATAGATTAAACCAAAGATACATACATACACCTGAATATCAGTGTTTAGGGCTTTAACTAATACAAATAACGAGTGGTAACTCAGCTAATCTAATAGGGAAACGTACAAACAACATATGCAAGATACCAGATATATTTGTAGAGTATAATAGAGTAACGGTCTTTACGTGTGTGTGTGTGTTTGTGTGTGTGTGTGTTAGTTTGCTTGGTCAGCCAGGCCCATCGGGGTCATTTACAGCTCTTTGGACAGTGTTTGAAGTCAGATGGGGGAGATGATAGTGGGGGAGACTGGTTAGAATCTCCTTGATGGCGAGGAACCATTTGGCAATTTAGACCCCCATACAAACGTAAAGTCTCTGACCAGAACTGTAATTTATATGCAAATGTCAAAAGGCTAAAAGGGTCTCTTAAGCCATAAAACCCCAAAGATCATGCATGATTCTACGCAGACGCTACACCTGATTATTGGTTAATTTGTCCCACATGTGTTCCCTCGTTACCATCCTCATTTGCTCTCCATTTATTTTCCTTGTGTTTGCAGTCCCGGGTCAGTTCGTCACCCTATCTTCCTGGATGTGTCCTGTCGCGTCTTGCCAGCCTATTTTTCCCCCACGGGGTAGTTTTTGTTGTTGGTTTTGTTTTATGTTAATAAAAAGCCCTAACCTCTGCATAATTGAGTCCTCGCTCCATCCTTCATCCCCAACCCTGACAGTACAAACTGGCCAAAGATGAGGACTCAGCGGAGGAAGGGCTTGCGCCGTCCGCCAGCCTCCACTCTCTCCAGCCCTCTCTATGAACGCATGCTCCAGTTCAAGTCCTTGAGCTCCCTTCAAAAATCATTCTAATTTGTTGATTTGCTGCTTAAGAAATATTTCTCAATATCATCAATGTCGAAAGCAGCACCAATAATAAAAACCGCACCAAATGCTTTTAAATTAATTTAAAGAAAAGCTGGCTGTAATGTACAATCATGTAATTATTTCATAATTGTGTTGTAGTCATGCAGCCACTGGTCTAGAATCAGCTTTCACATTTCATTAAAGTCAAGGTTTTTATTTAGTTTTGGGCTGAACAGCATACATATCATTTAATAGCTAAACACTATTAAAAGATTTTATGTATGTTGGCATCATGCAAGCAAAATACCATGATCGGTTTGTTCAAATCATTAAACCTAAGTATGAGCAAAATAACACTTGCTTTTCTTTGCAGGGCTGTAATAAATAAAAATAAACAAATAAAAATAAATAAGCCATATTAGACCTCAATTTAACACTCAGCTTTTACACAGTCATTTCTGCCTGTATTTTAGCAGAGCATTAACTATTATCAGCTCTGCTTCTTTGTAATCATCCCAGCAATGTGATTGAAGACCTTGCAGTACCTCCGGAAGACCTTGTTCCCTCATTTCATTTTACACCATTTTTCCTAAACCAGGCACTTTGGTACAAATTGAACTTAGAGATAAGAAATCCTTGGTCAGCCATCAGTCCTGAGGTTAATCCACTACCGGTCCTATTTGGCGAACCTCATTCAGCAAGTTTCGGAGTGTCACACAGACTTCATAAATCGCCTTCACATCAGGTTTAATGGTTTCACAGCTTGTGCTCCATGTAAGATACCCGGTTTCCCCTCGCTGGTGTCAGTGTCCAGACAGTTTGTGTTGTCCCGTGAGGCTTGTCAGCACATAACAGGATGCAGTGTAAAGGCTCTTCTGACCGCGTCTCACTTGGCTGACCGTCTGCCTGCTCGTTTTGCTTTCAAAGCTCCAGATTCCCATAGAGACATCTCAGGCTGTCAGGTTACAGCGCACGGGTCTCTCTGCTGCACATGTATGTCCTTCCTCTGTGAACACACACTTCCAATACCTGTGTGTCAAATCCAAACACTATGACAGTGCGCTTGACAGTTGGAGCTTGTTCTTGTCATAGCCTAGAATAGTGAGAAATGATGTGTTTTGCACAGGTCTGTTTTTAAGGGGTTTTTTTCTTTCTTTTTTTTTGGAGGGTTGGTGACCAGACTATGTGAGTTTTGTAATCACCCAATTTGTCCCTCCTGCCTCTGCGTTTGTTGCATAAAATTCACTTTTGCTCCACCATGTCAACCCCCCCCCCCCCCCCCCCCCCACCCTTTTTTTCTGTCTCGTCGG